>NC_041382.1:698144067-698260122 GCF_002162155.2 Triticum dicoccoides | reverse complement strand
GTCAAGAATATCCTGAAGTACCTGAAAAGGACAAAGGACATGTTTCTCGTTTATGGAGGAGACGAAGAGCTTGTCGTAAAGGGTTACGTCGATGCTAGCTTCGACTCAGATCCGGATGACTCTAAGTCACAAACCGGATACGTGTATATGTTGAATGGTGGAGCAGTAAGCTGGTGCAGCTGCAAGCAGAGCGTCGTGGCGGGATCTACGTGTGAAGCGGAGTACATGGCAGCCTCGGAGGCAGCGCATGAAGCGATTTGGGTGAAGGAGTTCATCACCGACCTAGGAGTCATACCCAATGCGTCGGGGCCAATCAAACTCTTCTGTGACAACACTGGAGCTATTGCCCTTGCCAAGGAGCCCAGGTTTCACAAGAAGACCAGGCACATCAAGCGTCGTTTCAACTCCATCCGTGAAAATGTTCAAGATGGAGACATAGAAATTTGCAAAGTACATACGGATATGAATGTCGCAGATCCGTTGACTAAACCTCTCTCGCGAGCTAAACATGATCAACACCAGAACTCTATGGGTGTTCGATTCATCACAATGTAACTAGATTGGTGACTCTAGTGCAAGTGGGAGATTGTTGGAAATATGCTCTAGAGGCAATAATAAAAGTATTATTATATTTCATTGTTCATGATAATTGTCTTTTATTCATGCTATAACTATATTATCCGGAAATCGTAATACACGTGTGAATACATAGACCTCAATATGTCCCTAGTGAGCCTCTAGTTGACTAGCTCGTTGTGATCAACAGATAGTCATGATTTCCTGGCTATGGACATTGGATGTCGTTGATAACGGGATCACATCATTAGGAGAATGATGTGATGGACAAGACCCAATCCTAAGCATAGCACAAAGGTCGTTTAGTTCGTTTGCTAGAGCTTTGCCAATGTCAAGTATCTCTTCCTTAGACCATGAGATCGTGTAACTCCCGGATACCGTAGGAGTGCCTTGGGTGTATCAAACGTCACAACGTAACTGGGTGACTATAAAGGTGCATTACAGGTATCTCCGAAAGTAGCTGTTGGGTTGACACGGATCGAGACTGGGATTTGTCACTCCGTATGACGGAGAGGTATCTCTGGGCCCACTCGGTAATGCATCATCATAATGAGCTCAAGGTGACCAAAGTGTTGGCCACGAGATCATGCATTACGGTACGAGTAAAGTGACTTGCCGGTAACGAGACTGAACAAGGTATTGGGATACCGACGATCGAGTCTCGGGCAAGTAACGTACCGATTGACAAAGGGAATTGTATACAGGGTTTGATCGAATCCTCGACATCGTGGTTCATCCGATGACAACATCGAGAAGCATGTGGGAGCCAACATGGGTATCCAGATCCCGCTGTTGGTTATTGACCGGAGAACGTCTCAGTCATGTCTACATGTCTCCCGAACCCGTAGGGTCTACACACTTAAGGTTCGATGACGCTAGGGTTATAAAGGAAGTTTGTATGTGGTTACCGAATGTTGTTCGGAGTCCCGGATGAGATCCCGGACGTCACGAGGAGTTCCGAAATGGTCCGGAGGTAAAGATTTATATACGGGAAGTCCTATTTTGGCCACCGGAAAATGTTCGGGATTTTTCGGTATTGTACCGGGAAGGTTCTAGAAGGTTCCGGAGTGGGGCCCACCTGCATGGGGGGACCCACATGAACGTGAGTAGTGGGGGAAAGGCCCCACACCCCTGGTCAAGGCGCACCAAGATCCCCCCTTAGAAGGAATAAGATCATATCCCGAAGGGATAAGATCAAGATCCCTAAAAAGGGGGGATAACAATCGGTGGGGAAGGAAATGATGGGATTTCTTTCCTCCCACCTTGGCCAACGCCCCAATGGACTTGGAGGGCAAGAAACCAGCCCCTCCACCCCTATATATAGTGGGGAGGCGCATGGGAGCTTAATACAAGCCAAGGCGCAGCCCCTCCCCTCCCCAACACCTCTCCTCCTCCGTATATGCTTGGCGAAGCCCTATCGGAGTACTGCCGCACCAACTACACCATGCCGTCGTGCTGCCGTTGGAGCAATCTTCCTCAACCTCTCCTTCCCCCTTGCTGGATCAAGAAGGAGGAGACGTCTCCCGTCCCGTACGTGTGTTGAACGCGGAGGTGCTGTCCGTTCAGCACTTGGACATCGGTGATCCGAATCACGTTCGAGTACGACTCCATCATCACCATCCCCTTGGCTAGCTTCCGCTCGTGATCTACAAGTGGTATGTAGATGCAAACTCTCTCCCTTGACTCGTTGCTTAGATGAACTCATAGATGGATCTTGGTGAAACCGTAGGAAATTTTTTAATTTTCTGCAACGTTCCCCAACAGTCTGCCCCAACCTCTCCTTCTCCCCTTGCTGGATCAAGGCGTGGGAGACGTCACCGGGCTGCACGTGTGTTGAACGTGGAGGCGCCGTTATTCGGCGCTTAGATCGGAATCAACCGTGATTTGAATCGCTACGAGTACGACTCCTTCATCCACGTTCTTGTAACGCTTCCGCTTAGCAATCTACAAGGGTATGTAGATGCACTCCTCTTCCCCTTGTTGCTAGATTACTCCATAGATTGATCTTGGTGATGCGTAGAAAATTTTAAATTTCTGCTACGATCCCCAACAGTGGTATCAGAGCCAGGTTTATGTGTAGTTTCTATGCACGAGTAGAACACAAGTTGTTGTGGGCGTCGATTTTGTCAATTTACTTGCCGTTACTAGTCTTATCTTGATTCGGCGACATCATGGGATGAAGCGGCCCGGACCGACCTTACACGTACTCTTACGTGAGACTGGTTCCACCGACTGACATGCACTAGTTGCATAAGGTGGCTAGCGGATGTCTGTCTCTCCCACTTTAGTCGGATCGGATTCGATGAAAAGGGTCCTTATGAAGGGTAAATAGAAATTGGCATATCACGTTGTGGTTTTGGCGTAGGTAAGAAACATTCTTGCTAGAAACCTATAGCAGCCATGTAAAAACTTGCAACAACAATTAGAGGACGTCTAACTTGTTTTTGCAGCATGTGCCGTGTGATGTGATATGGCCAAAAGGATGTGATGAATGATATATGTGATGTATGAGATTGATCATGTTCTTGTAATAGGAATCACGACTTGCATGTCGATGAGTTTGACAACCGGCAGGAGCCATAGGAGTTGTCTTAATTTATTTATGACCTGCGTGTCAACATAAACGTCATGTAATTACATTACTTTATTGCTAAAGCGTTAGCCATAGTAGTAGAAGTAATAGATGACGAGACAGCTTCAAGAAGACACGATGCTGGAGATCATGATGATGGAGATCATGGTGTCATGCCGGTGACAATGATGATCATGGAGCCTCGAAGATGGAGATCAAAAGGAGCAAATGATATTGGCCATATCATGTCACTATTTGATTGCATGTGATGTTTATCATGTTTTACATCTTATTTTCTTAGAACGACGATAGCTTAAATAAGATGATCCCTCACTAAAATTTCAAGAAAAGTGTTCCCCCTAACTATGCACCGTTGCGAAGGTTCGTTGTTTCGAAGCACCACGTGATGATCGGGTGTGATAGATTCTAACGTTCGAATACAACGGGTGTTGACGAGCCTAGCATGTACAGACATGGCCTCGGAACACATGCGAAACACGTAGGTTGACTTGACGAGCCTAGCATGTACAGACATGGCCTCGGAACACGGAAGACCGAAAGGTTGAACATGAGTCGTATAGAAGATACGATCAACATGAAGATGTTCACCGATGTTGACTAGTCCGTCTCACGTGATGATCGGACACGGCCTAGTTGACTCGGATCATGTTTAACTTAGATGACTAGAGGGATGTCTATCTGAGTGGGAGTTCATTAAATAATTTGATTAGATGAACTTAATTATCATGAACATAGTCTAAATTGTCTTTGCAAATATGTTGTACATAAATAGCTCACGTTGTTGCTCCCTATTTCAATACGTTCCTAGAGAAAGACCAAGTTGAAAGATATTGTAAGCAATGATGCGGACTGGGTCCATAGTCCGAGGAGTGTCCTCACTGCTACACAGAAGGCTTACGTCTTTGATGCACCGCTCGATGTGCAAACCCCTACAACATCGTCTGTGGATGTTGTGAACACCTGACAGACACATCCTGATGACTACTTGATAGTTTAGTGCACCATACTTCACGGCTTAGAATCGGGATTCCAATGATGTTTTTGAACGCCATAAGACATATGAGATGTTCCAAGAGCTGAAATTGGGATTTCATGCTCATGCCCGTGTTGAGAGGTATGAGACCTCTGACAAGTAACAAGATGGAGGAGAATAGCTCAGCTAATGAGCATGTGCTCAGAATGTCTGGGTGCTACAATCACTTAAATCAAGTGGGAGTTAAACTTCCAGATAAGATAGTGATTGATAGAGTTCTCTAGCCACTATCACTAAGCCACTAGATCTTCGTGATGAACTATGACATGCAAGGGATGGAGTTAATCCCGGAGCTGTTCGCGGTGCTTAAGACCGCAAAAGGTAGAAATCAAGAAGGAGCATCAAGTGTTGATGGTTTAACAAGACCACTGGTTTCAAGAAGGGCAAGGGCTAGAAGGGAAACTTCATGGATGGCAAACCAGTTGCCGCTCCAGTGAAGGAACCCAAGGTTGAACCCAAACCCGAGACTGAGAGCTTCTATTGTAAGGGGAACGGTCACTGGTAGCGGAATTACCCCAAATGCATGGTAGATAAGAAGGATGGCAACTTCAACAAAATATATACGTGTTATTAATGTGTACCTCACTAGTACTCCTGGTAGCACCTGGGTATTGGATACCGGTTCAGTTACTATTATTGGTGACTTGAAGCAAAAGCTACGGACTAAACGGAGACTGGCTAAGGGCGAGGTGACGATGTGTGTTGGAAGTGTTTCCAAAGTTGATGAGATCACCATCGCACGCTCCATCTGCCTTCGGGATTAGTATTGAACCTAGATAAATGTTATTAGGTGTCTACGTTGAGCATAAATATGATTAGATCATGTTCATTGCAATACGGTTATTCATTTAAGTTAGAGAATAATGGTTATTCTGTTTACATGAATAATACCTTTCATGGTCATGCACCCTATGTGAATGGTTCATTGAATCTCGGTCGTGGTAATACACATGTTCACGCCAAAAGATGTAGAGTTAATAATGATAGTACCACTTTCTTGTGGCACTGCCGCTTAGGTCATATTGGCGTAAGATGCATGAAGAAACTCCATGTCGATGGATGTTTGGAGTCACTTGATTTTGAATCACTTGACACATGCCAGCCATGCCTCATGGGCAGGATGACTAAGACCCTGTTTTCCCGTACAATGAAACGGGCAAGTGACTTGTTGGAAATCATACATGCCGATGCGTGTGATCCAATGAGAAATTGAAGCATGCGGTGTATATCGCTATTTTCTCATATTCACTAACAATTTGAGTAGATATAGGTATATTTACTTAATGAAGCACAAGTCTAAAACGTTTGAAATGTTCAAGCGATTTCAGAGTGAAGTTAAGAATCATCATAACAAGAAGATCAAATTCCTACGATCTGATCAATGAGAATTTCCGAGTTATGAGTTTGGCAATCACTTAAGACATTGTGGAATTATTTCACAGTTGAAGCCATCTGGAACACCAGAGGGTAATGGTGTGTCCGGACATCGTAATCGAACCTTATGAGACATGGTGCGATCTATGATGTCTCTTACCGATCTACCGTTTTCATTTTGAGGTTATGCGTTAGAGACAGCTGCATTCACTTTAGATAGGACACCATCTAAGTCCGTTGAGACGACGTCGTGTGAACATTGCTTTGGCAAGAAACCAAAGTTGTCGTTTCTTGATGTTTGGGGCTGCGATGCTTAAGGCTTCAGCCGGAGAAACTCGAACCCAAAGCGGACAAACACATCTTCATAGGATACCCAAAGGTGACAGTTGGGTACACCTTCTATCTCAGATCCGAGGGCAAATTGTTTGTCGCTAAGAACAGGTCCTTTCTCGAGAAGGAGTTTCTCTCGAAAGAATTGAGTGGGAGGAAGATAGAACTTGATGAGGTTGTCGAACCTTTATTTCAACCAAAGAGTGATGCAACACAGAAATATGTTTTCTGTGGCGCCTACGTCTGTTGAAGAGGAAGTTAATGATGGTGATCATGAAGCTTCGGATCAAGTTGCTATCGAACCTCATAGGTCGACAAGGATATGTACTACTCCTGAGTGGTACGGTAATCCTGTCTTAGATATCATGTTGTTAGACAACAATGAACCTACGAGCTATGGAGAAGCGATGGTGGGCCCGTATTCCGACAAATGGTTAGAAGCCATGAAATCCGAGATAGGATCCATGTATCAGAACAAAGTATGGACTTGCCCGATGATTGGCAAGCCATTGAGATAAATGGATCTTTAAGAAGAAGACGGACGTGGGCGGTAATGTTACCGTCTATGAAGCTCGACTTGTGGGAAAGAGTCTTTTCACAAGTTCAAGGAGTTGACTACGATGAGAATTTCTCACCCGTAGCGATGCTTAAGTCCGTCGGAATCATGTTAGCATTAGCTGTATTTTTCGATTATGAAATCTGACAGATGGATGTCAAAACAAGTTTTCTTACTAGTTTTCATAAGAAAAGTTGTATGTGATACAATAAAAGGTTTTGTCGATCCTAAGGATGCTAAAAGGTATGCTGGCTCCAGCAATCCTTCTATGGACTAGAGCAAGCATCTCGGAGTCAGAATATATGCTTTGATGGAGTGATCAAAGCTTTTAACCTTATACAACGTTTGCTAGAAACTTGTATTTACAAGAAAGTGTGTGGGAGCACTACAACATTTCTGATAAGTATATGTGGATGACATACTGTTGATTCGAAATGATATAGAATTTCTGGAAAGCATAAACGGTTGTTTGAAGAGTGATTTTCAAAGGAAGACCTGGATAAAGCTGCTTACATATTGGGCATCAAGATCTATAGAGATAGATCAAAACGCCTGATGATACTTTCAAAGAACACACACCTTGACATGTTTTTGAAGGAGTTCAATATAGATCAGTCAAAGAAGGGGTTCTTACCTGAGTTGTAAGGTGTGAAGTTGAGTAAGACTCAAAGCTTGACCACGGCAGAAGAAAGAGGAAGGACGAAGGTCGTCCCCTATGCTTTTGTCATAGGCTCTATATAGTATGCCATGCTAAAGTACCGCACCTGATGTGTGCCTTGCCCCATGTCTGGCAAGAGGGTACAAAGGTGATCTAGGAGAGGATCACTAGATAGCGGTCGAAATTATCCTTAGAGGAATAAGGAAATGTTTCTCGGTTATGGAGATGATAAAGAGTTCGACGTAAAGAGTTACGTCGATGCAAGCTTAACACCTATCCAGATAGCTTTGAGTAGAGATACCAGATACGTATAATGGAGCAACAATTTGGAATAGCTCCAAGTGGAACGTGGTAGCAGCATCTATGATATGACATAAAGTTTTGCGAAATGCATAGGGATCTGAATATGGCAAGACCCGTTGACTACAACCTCTCTCACAAGCATAACATGATCAAACCCAGAACTCTTTGAGTGTTTATCACATAGTGATGTGAACTAGATCATTGAGTCTAGTAGACTCTTGGATGTTGGTCACATGGCGATGTGACCTATGAGTGTTAATCACATGGCGATGTGAACTAGATTATTGACTCTAGTGCAAGTGGGAGTGTCGGTGTCAAAACCGGCGGATCTCGGGTAGGGGGTCCCGAACTGTGCGTCTAGGCCGGATGGTAACAGGAGGCAAGGGACACGATGTTTTACCCAGGTTCGGGCCCTCTTGATGGAGGTAAAACCCTATGTCCTGCTTGATTAATATTGATGATATGGGTAGTACAAGAGTAGATCTACCACGAGATCGGAGAGGCTAAACCCTAGAAGCTAGCCTATGGTATGATTGTTGTTCTGTATGTTGTCCTACGGACTAAAACCCTCCAGTTTATATAGACACCGGAGAGGGTTAGGGTTAGACAAAGTCGGTTACAATGGTAGGAGATCTACATATCTGTATCGCCAAGCTTGCCTTCCACGCCAAGGAAAGTCCCTTCCGGACACGGGACGAAGTCTTCAATCTTGTATCTTCATAGTCCAGGAGTCCGGCTGAAGGTATAGTCCGGCCATCCGGACACCCCCTAATCCAGGACTCCCTCAGTAGCCCCTGAACCAGGCTTCAATGACGACGAGTCCGGCGCGCAGGTTGTCTTCGGCATTGCAAGGCGGGTTCCTCCTCCAAGTACTTCATAGAAGATTTTAAACACAAAGATAGTGTCTGGCTCTGCAAATTTCCACATATTGCCATAGAGAGAATAATATTTACATAAATCTAATCTGCTGACGTATTCCGTAGTGTGACACACCACGGCCAAGCCTTTATCTGAGTCATTTTATTATCCCACCTCAGCGCGTCATGTGAGGCGATTTCCTTGGCACGTCTTGTTAAAGCAGAGATCGTGTCCCCTTATTTTGGGATTCTCATCAATACGGGTGTGGGTGACCCAACCGCTTCTAGGACTCCTAGACTATAGGCAAGTCCAAACGGCCATGAAGAGGACGCTTGATATTCACCCTCTTTATAAAGGGGCAAGGCTTTTATTTTTTCCCTCCCGTGCTCAATCGAATCCTTCCCCCACCTCGAGCTCAAACACCCAAAGTTCAGGTCAGGTGCTCCGAACCTTCAATCATGTCCGGATCTGGCCTTCAAGGCCGATGGATGCCTTCCTCCGTCACGGAAGAAGACATCAAAAAATTGAGGGAGGCCAGATATCTGACCGCCGAGATTCCGCATCGGCTGCCTCCCGAGGGCAGGCCGTCCCCTCCCTCGAACCCAATGAGATCGTCGTGTTCGTCTCTCACTTCCTCTGAGGTCTAGGCCTTGCTCTGGATCCTTTTGTCAGGGGTTTGATGTTTTATTACGGGCTAGATTTCCATGATCTAGCTCCGGACTCCTTTCTTCATATCACGACATTTATTGTCGTGTGTGAGGCCTTCCTCCGGGTTACCCCTCACTTTGGCCTGTGGCTCAAGACTTTTGAAGTAAACCGAAGATGATCGAGGGGCAACATGCGGCGTGTGGAGGTGCCTCAATACGCAAGATGACGGGAGCTCAATGGCCCAAAGGTTCCATTCCAGAGGTGTCTGAATTGTGGCAACAGGAGTGGTTCTACATCACGGCTCGTAGAAGTGCCAAGTGGGCGGCCGCCCCTGTTTTCTGCTCAGGCCCTCCACCACAACTGATGTCATGGATTAGCAGAGGATTGAGCCGGGGTCCAGCCAAGGACATGCCTATACTGCAAAGCCGCATTCGAGATCTCTTCAATGGAGATTTCAGTTTGGTTGCGGTAATACAAGTTATGCTGGTTCGTCAAGTCCAGCCTTGCAAACGCCGGCCCCTTCACTTGTGGGAGTTCAATCCTGAGGGACCGCGTGTCATTCAAAATTTCCTCGGCCTGACGCACGAGGAGATGTACAAGTCATTCTTCGGACCTCAGGTAGAGTGTCCAGAAATCACCGAGGACGTGGGCCTGAGCAGTAACCGCGCCGCCGAACAGGTAAGGAATCTTCCGGCCGAACATACTATCTCTCATTTGTTACGAAGTTATTTCTGAGAGTTCGCTTTTTGACCAGGATTGGTTAACAAAGGCGAAGTTGATTCGGTGTTCGGCCCCCCTCCCTGAGGGTTTGGAGAATCCGGTATTGGAAAAGATGCTCCAGGTCGCACCTTGCTCGGAGCCCTTGAAGGAAGATACCGGGGAGGATAATACGGGCGGACGCGGGCCCCCAACGCTGCCCATTCTAACCGAGGGAGTGAGCGCCTCCATGAAGGAAGACGACCAGAAGAGGAAAAGGACTGCGCCCGGGGATCCAGAAGCCGAAGCTTCCAAACGAGAGAAGAAGTTTCCCACAGAGGGTCCTACCTTGGGGGGTGCTTTTGCCGCACCAAGTCCGCGGGGGGATCAATTCTCCAGCGAGTCGTAAGAGACCCGAAACACTCTAATAGTACAGGTATGCCATCTTTTTCTTCTGAGAAAATAACCACCGCATATATTTTTGCAGTTCGGGCCTTAGCCCCTCTCAAATGAGCTCGTCTTCGGGGGATCTTCTTCCAGAGATGATGGAGAGCGAAACGCCTCCTCCGGACTCCTCCGCTTCGGAAGCGGGCGACCCCTGTTGGAAATATGCCCTAGAGGCAATAATAAAAGCATTATTATTATATTTCCTTGTTCATGATAATTGTCTTTATTCATGCTATAATTGTGTTCGGAAATCGTAATACATGTGTGAATAATAGACACCAACATGTCCCTAGTAAGCCTCTAGTTGACTAGCTCGTTGATCAACAAATAGTCATGGTTTCCTGACTATGGACATTGGATGTCATTGATAACGAGATCACATCATTAGGAGAATGATGTGATGGACAAGACCCAATCCTAAACATAGCACAAGATCGTATAGTTCGTTTGCTAGAGTTTTCCAATGTCAAGTATATTTTCCTTAGACCATGAGATCATGTAACTCCCGGATACCGTAGGAGTGCTTTGGGTGTACCAAACGTCACAACGTAACTGGGTGACTATAAAGGTATACTACGGGTATCTCCGAAAGTGTCTGTTGGGTTGACACGGATCAAGATTGGGATTTGTCACTCCGTATGACAGAGAGGTATCACTGGGCCCACTCGGTAATGCATCATCATAATGAGCTCAAAGTGACCAAGTGTCTGTTCACGGGATCATGCATTACGGTACGAGTAAAGTGACTTGCCGGTAACGAGATTGAACGAGGTATTGGGATACCGACGATCGAATCTCGGGCAAGTAACATACCAATTGACAAAGGGAATTGTATACGGGGTTGCTTGAATCCTCGACATCGTGGTTCATCCGATGAGATCATCGAGGAGCATGTGGGAGCCAACATGGATATCCAGATCGGCTGTTGGTTATTGACCGGAGAGTCGTCTCGGTCATGTCTACATGTCTCCTGAACCCGTAGGGTCTACACACTTAAGGTTCGGTGATGCTAGGGTTGTAGGGATATGTATATGCAGTAACCCGAATGTTGTTCGGAGTCCCGGATGAGATCCCGGACGTCATGAGGAGTTCCGGAATGGTCCGGAGGTAAAGAATTATATATAGGAAGTGCTATTTCGGGCATCGGGACAAGTTTCGGGGTCACCGGTATTGTACCGGGACCACCGGAAGGGTCCCGGGGGTCCACCGGGTGGGGCCACCTGGCCCGGGGGGCCACATGGGCTGTAGGGGTGTGCGCCTTGGCCTACATGGGCCAAGGGCACCATCCCCAAGAGGCCCATGCGCCTAGGGTTCAAGAAGGGAAGAGTCCCAAAGGGGGAAGGCACCTCCTAGGTGCCTTGGGGAGGAGGGATTCCTCCCTTGGCCGCCGCCCCCTAGGAGATTGGATCTCCTAGGGCCGGTGCCCCCCCTTGTCCCTCCTATATATAGTGGGGAGATGGAGGACTTCTCAACCCATGCCTTTGGTGCCTCCCTCTCCCTCTCCAACACATCCTCCTCCTCCATAGTGCTTGGCGAAGCCCTGCCGGAGTACTGCAGCTCCACCACCACCATGCCGTTGTGCTGCTGCTAGAGCCATCTTCCTCAACCTCTCCTTCCTCCTTGCTGGATCAAGAAGAAGGAGACGTCACGCTGACCGTACGTGTGTTGAACGCGGAGGTGCCGTCCGTTCGGCGCTAGGATCTCCGGTGATTTGGATCACGTCGAGTACGCCTTCCTCATCCTCGTTCTTTGAACGCTTCCGCGCGTGATCTACAAAGGTATGTAGATGCAATCCGATCACCCGTTGCTAGATGAACTCATAGATGGATCTTGGTGAAACCGTAGGAAAATTTTTGTTTTCTGCAACATTCCCCAACAGTGGCATCATGAGCTAGGTCTATGCGTAGTTCTCTTGCACGAGTAGAACACAATTTGTTGTGGGCGTAGATGTTGTCAACTTTCTTGCCACTACTAGTCTTATCTTGCTTCAGCGGTATTGTGGGATGAAGCGGCCCGGACCAACCTTACACGTACGCTTACGTGAGACCGGTTCCACCGACTAACATGCACAAGTTGCATAAGGTGGCTGGCGGGTGTCTGTCTCTCCCACTTTAGTTGGAGCGGATTCGATGAAAAGGGTCCTTATGAAGGGTAAATAGAAGTTGACAAATCACGTTGTGGCTTTCACGTAGGTAAGAAAACGTTCTTGCTAGAACCCTACTTCAGCCACGTAAAACTTGCAACAACAATTAGAAGACGTCTAACTTGTTTTTGCAGCAAGTGCTTTGTGATATGATATGGCCAAGGTTGTGATGAATGATGAATGATATATATGTGATGTATGAGATGTTCATGCTATTGTAATATGAATCATGACTTGCATGTCGATGAATATGACAACCGGCAGGAGCCATAGGAGTTGTCTTTATTTTTTGTATGACCTGCGTGTCATTGAGAAACGCCATGTAAATTACTTTACTTTATTGCTAAACGCGTTAGCCATAGTAGTAGAAGTAATAGTTGGAGAGCAACTTCATGGAGACACGATGATGGAGATCATGATGATGGAGATCATGGTGTCATGTCGGTGACAAGATGATCATGGAGCCCCAAGATGGAGATCAAAGGAGCTATGTGATATTGGCCATATCATGTCACTATTATTATTTGATTGCATGTGATGTTTATCATGTTTTGCATCTTGTTTGCTTAGAACGACGGTAGTAAATAAGATGATCCCTCATAATAATTTCAAGAAAGTGTTCCCCCTAACTGTGCACCATTGCGACAGTACGTTGTTTCGAAGCACCACGTGATGATCGGGTGTTAGATTCTAATGTTCACATACAACGGGTGTAAGACAGATTTACACATGAAAACACTTAGGTTGACTTGACGAGCCTAGCATGTACAGACATGGCCTCGGAACACAGAAGACCGAAAGGTCGAGCATGAGTCGTATAGAAGATATGATCAACATGAAGATGTTCACCGATGTAGACTAGTCCATCTCACGTGATGATCGGACACGGCCTAGTTAACTCGGATCATGTTATACTTAGATTACTAGAGGGATGTCTATCTAAGTGGGAGTTCATTGTATAATTTGATTAGATGAATTTAATTATCATGAACTTAGTCTAAAATCTTTACAATACGTCTTGTAGATCAAATGGCCAACGTAGTCCTCAACTCCAACGCGTTCCTAGAGAAAACCAAGCTGAAAGACGATGGCAGCAACTATACGGACTGGGTCCGGAACCTGAGGATCATCCTCATAGCTGCCAAGAAAGATTATGTCCTACAAGCACCGCTAGGTGACGCACCCGTCCCACAGAACCAAGACGTAATGAACGCTTGGCAGACACGTGTTGATGACTACTCCCTCATTCAGTGCGGCATGCTTTACAGCTTAGAGCCGGGCTCCAAAAGCGTTTTGAGAGACATGGAGCATATGAGATGTTCGAAGAGCTGAAAATGGTTTTTCAAGCTCATGCCCGGGTCGAGAGATATGAAGTCTCCGACAAATTCTTCAGCTATAAGATGGAGGAAAACAGTTCTGTCAGTGAGCACATACACACTATGTCTAGGTTACATAACCGCTTGACTCAGCTGGGAGTTAATCTCCCGGATGACGCGGTCATTGACAGAATCCTCCAGTCGCTTCCACCGAGCTACAAGAGCTTTGTGATGAACTTCAATATTCAGGGGATGGAAAAGACCATTCCCGAATTATTTGCAATGCTGAAATCAGCAGAGGTAGAAGTCAAAAAGGAACATCAAGTGTTGATGGTGAATAAAACCACTAAGTTCAAGAAAGGCAAGGGTAAGAAGAACTTCAAGAAGGACGGCAAGGGAGTTGCCGCGCCCGGTAAGCAAGCTGCCGGGAAGAAGCCAAAGAATGGACCCAAGCCCGAGACTGAGTGCTTTTATTGCAAGGGAAGTGGTCACTGGAAGCGGAACTGCCCCAAGTACTTAGCGGACAAGAAGGCCGGCAAAATGAAAGGTATATGTGATATACATGTAATTGATGTGTACCTTACCAGTATTCGTAGTAGCTCCTGGGTATTTGATACCGGTGTGGTTGCTCACATTTGTAACTCAAAACAGGAGCTGCGGAATAAGCGGAGACTGGCGAAGGACGAGGTGACGATGCGAGTCGGGAATGGTTCCAAGGTCAATGTGATCACCGTCGGCACGCTACCTCTACATTTACCTTCGGGATTAGTTTTAAACCTTAATAATTGTTATTTAGTGCCAGTTTGAGCATGAACATTGTACCAGGATCTCGTTTAATTCGAGATGGCTACTCATTTAAATGCGAGAATAATGGTTGTTCTATTTATATGAGAGATATGTTTTATGGTCATGCTCCGATGGTGAATGGTTTATTCTTAATGAATCTCGAGCGTAATACTACACATGTTCATAGTGTGAGTACCAAAAGATGTAAGATTGATAATGATAGTCCCACATACTTGTGGCACTGCTGCCTTGGTCACATAGGTGTCAAACGCATAAAGAAGCTCCATGCTGATGGACTTTTAGAGTCTCTTGATTATGAATCATTTGACACGTGCGAACCATGCCTCATGGGTAAGATGACCAAAACTCCGTTCTCAGGAACAATGGAGCGAGCAACCAACTTATTGGAAATCATACATACTGATGTGTGCGGTCCAATGAGTGTTGAGGCTCGCGGTGGCTATCGTTATGTTCTCACCCTCACTGATGACTTGAGTAGATATGGGTAAGTCTACTTAATGAAACACAAGTCTGAAACCTTTGAAAAGTTCAAGGAATTTCACAGTGAGGTTGAGAATCAACGTGACAGGAAAATCAAGTTCCTACGATCAGATCGTGGAGGAGAATACTTGAGTCACGAGTTTGGCACGCACTTAAGAAAATGTGGAATAGTTTCACAACTCACGCCGCCTGGAACACCTCAGCGTAATGGTGTGTCCGAATGTCGTAATCGCACTCTATTAGATATGGTGCAATCTATGATGTCTCTTACCAATTTACCGCTTTCTTTTTGGGGCTATGCTTTAGAGACTGCCGCATTCACTTTAAATAGGGCTCCATCGAAATCCGTTGAGACGACACCGTATGAATTATGGTTTGGGAAGAAACCTAAGCTGTCATTTCTAAAAGTTTGGGGATGCGATGCTTATGTCAAGAAACTTCAACCTGAAAAGCTCGAACCCAAATCGGAAAAATGCGTCTTCATAGGATACCCTAAAGAAACTATTGGGTATACCTTCTACCTCAGATCCGAAGGCAAGATCTTTGTTGCCAAGAATGGGTCCTTTCTAGAGAAAGAGTTTCTCTCGAAAGAAGTAAGTGGGAGGAAAGTAGAACTTGATGAAGTACTACCTCTTGAACCGGAAAATGGCGCAACTCAAGAAAATGTTCCTGAGGTGTCTGCACCGACTAGAGAGTAAGTTAATGATGATACTTCTGATCAAGCTCCTACTGAAATTCGAAGGTCGACAAGGACACGTTCCGCACCAGAGTGGTACGGCAACCCTGTCTTGGAAATCTTGTTGTTAGACAACGGTGAACCTTCGAACTATGAAGAAGCGATGGCGGGCCTGGATTCCGACAAATGGCTGGAAGCCATGAAATCCGAGATAGGATCCATGTATGAAAACAAAGTATGGACTTTGACTGACTTGCCTGTTGAGCGGCGAGCCATAGAAAATAAATGGATCTTTAAGAAGAAGACAGACGCGGATGGTAATGTGACCATCTATAAAGCTCGGCTTGTCGCTAAGGGTTATCGACAAGTTCAAGGGGTTGACTACGATGAGACTTTCTCACTGGTAGCGAAGCTAAAGTCCATCCGAATCATGTTAGCTATTGCCGCATTCTATGATTATGAGATATGGCAAATGGACGTCAAAACGGCATTCCTTAATGGTTTCCTTAAGGAAGAATTGTATATGATGCAGCCGGAAGGTTTTGTCGATCCTAAGAATGCTGACAAGGTGTGCAAGCTCCAACGCTCGATTTATGGGCTGGTGCAAGCATCTCGGAGTTGGAACATTCGCTTTGATGAGATGATCAAAGCGTTTGGGTTTACGGAGACTTATGGAGAAGCCTGTGTTTACAAGAAAGTGAGTGGGAGCTCTGTAGCATTTCTCATATTATATGTAGATGACATACTTTTGATGGGAAATGATATAGAACTCTTGGATAGCATAAAGGCCTACTTGAATAAGAGTTTTTCAATGAAGGACCTTGGAGAAGCTGCTTATATATTAGGCATCAAGATCTAGAGAGATAGATCAAGACGCCTCATAGGTCTTTCACAAAGCACCTACCTTGATAAGATATTGAAGAAGTTCAATATGGATCAGTCTAAGAAGGGGTTCTTGCCTGTGTTGCAAGGTGTGAAATTGAGCTCAACTCAATGTCCGACCACGACAGAAGATATAGAAGAGATGAGTGTCATCCCCTATGCCTCAGCCAAAGGTTCTATTATGTATGCCATGCTGTGTACCAGACCTGATGTAAACCTTGCCGTAAGTTTGGTAGGAAGGTACCAAAGTAATCCAGGCAAGGAACACTGGACAGCGGTCAAGAATATCCTGAAGTACCTGAAAAGGACTAAGGAAATGTTTCTCATTTATGGAGGTGACGAAGAGCTCGTCGTAAAGGGTTACGTCGACGCTAGCTTCGACACAGATCTGGATGAGTCTAAGTCACAAACCGGATACGTGTATATATTGAATGGTGGGGCAGTAAGCTGGTGCAGTTGCAAGAAGAGCGTCGTGGCGGGATCTACATGTGAAGCGGAGTACATGGCAGCCTCGGAGGCAGCGGATGAAGCAATTTGGGTGAAGGAGTTCATCACCGACCTAGGAGTCATACCCAATGCGTCGGGGCCGATCAAGCTTTTCTGTGACAACACTGGATCTATTGCTCTTGCCAAGGAGCCCAGGTTTCACAAGAAGACAAGGCACATCAAGCGTCGCTTCAACTCCATTCGTGAAAATGTTCAAGATGGAGACATAGAAATTTGTAAAGTCCATACAAATCTGAATGTAGCAGATCCGTTGACTAAACCTCTCCCTAGAGCAAAACATGATCAACACCAGAATTCCATGGGTGTTCGATTCATCACAATGTAACTAGATTATTGACTCTAGTGCAAGTGGGAGACTGTTGGAAATATGCCGTAGAGGCAATAATAAAAGCATTATTATTATATTTCCTTGTTCATGATAGTTGTCTTTATTCGTGCTATAATTGTGTTATCCGGAAATCGTAATACATGTGTGAATAATAGACACCAACATGTCCCTAGTAAGCCTCTAGTTGACTAGCTCGTTGATCAACAGATAGTCATGGTTTCCTGACTATGGACATTGGATGTCATTGATAACGAGATCACATCATTAGGAGAATGATGTGATGGACAAGACCCAATCCTAAACATAGCACAAGATCGTATAGTTCGTTTGCTAGAGTTTTCCAATGTCAAGTATCTTTTCCTTAGACCATGAGATCGTGTAACTCCCGGATACCGTAGGAGTGCTTTGGGTGTACCAAACGTCACAACGTAACTGGGTGACTATAAAGGTATACTACGGGTATCTCCAAAAGTGTCTGTTGGGTTGACACGGATCAAGACTGGGATTTGCCACTCCGTATGATAGAGAGGTATCACTGGGCCCAATCGGTAATGCATCATCATAATGAGCTCAAAGTGACCAAGTGTCTGGTCACGGGATCATGCATTACGGTATGAGTAAAGTGACTTGCCGGTAATGAGATTGAACGAGGTATTGGGATACGGACGATCGAATCTCGGGCAAGTAACATACCGATTGACAAAGGGAATTGTATACGGGGTTGCTTGAATCCTCGACATCGTGGTTCATCCGATGAGATCATCGAGGAGCATGTGGGAGCCAACATGGATATCCAGATCCCGCTGTTGGTTATTGACCGGAGAGTCGTCTCGGTCATGTCTACATGTCTCCTGAACCCGTAGGGTCTACACACTTAAGGTTCGGTGACGCTAGGGTTGTAGGGATATGTATATGCAGTAACCCGAATGTTGTTCGGAGTCCCGGATGAGATCCCAGATGTCATGAGGAGTTCCGGAATGGTCCGGAGGTAAAGAATTATATATAGGAAGTGCTATTTCGGGCATCGGGACAAGTTTCGGGGTCACCAGTATTGTACCGGGACCACCGGAAGGGTCCCGGGGGTCCACCCGGGTGGGGCCACCTGGCCCGGGGGGCCATATGGGCTGTAGGGGTGTGCTCCTTGGCCTACATGGGCCAAGGGCACCAGCCCCAAGAGGCCCATGCGCCTAGGGTTCAAGAAGGGAAGAGTCCCAAAGGGGGAAGGCACCTCCTAGGTGCCTTGGGGAGGAGGGATTCCTCCCTTGGCCGCCGCCCCCCTAGGAGATTGGATATCCTAGGGCCGGCGCCCCCCCTTGGCCCTCCTATATATAGTGGGGAGATGGAGGACTTCTCAACCCACGCCTTTGGTGCCTCCCTCTCCCTCTCCAACACATCCTCCTCCTCCATAGTGCTTGGCGAAGCCCTGCCGGAGTACTGCAGCTCCACCACCACCACGCCGTCGTGCTGCTGGAGCCATCTTCCTCAACCTCTCCTTCCTCCTTGCTAGATCAAGAAGAAGGAGACGTCACGCTGACCGTACGTGTGTTGAACGCGGAGGTGCCGTCCGTTCGGCGCTAGGATCTCCGGTGATTTGGATCACGTCGAGTACGCCTTCCTCATCCCCGTTCTTTGAACGCTTCCGCGCGTGATCTACAAAGGTATGTAGATGCAATCCGATCACTCGTTGCTAGATGAACTCATAGATGGATCTTGGTGAAACCGTAGGAATTTTTTTGTTTTCTACAACGTTCCCCAACAACCCCGAAGTGTCATCGCGGAGGGCCTCTCCGAGTACGGTGAGGCCAGAAGATAATCCCATTGACCCCCGAAGCTCCTAGTGTCCGGCTCCCGGAGAGAGCAGACAAAAGAGTCCAGCACCATCATGTGTGTGATCGGATGTTCGGAGGGAGTTGATGGGGCGAGCGGCCATCTCAGATGAACACCATATGCTGATGAATACGGTGATGGAGAGGATCTCGTCCGCCGAAAGCGGATTGCATGAAGCTTTTATGAGTCTACTAACAGGCTTTGAGGTACGTAAAATAATGTATGATAGTCTTGCACATGCTAGGTGTGCCCTGTGTAGATAGTAGCCCCTGAGACTCTGGTTGTCGTCGTAAACGACGACGAACAGAGGATCATATTCCCAGGTGATAACCATACTGCCTCTATGTGCAGGTGATGGAAGCTCCGGTGGCTAGCCGAACTAGCGAGTTTGCCCATTTAAAACGGCAGTTGGATGCGGCAGACGTCGACATCGAGCTTCTTAACAAAAGGCTTGACGAGGCACAGGGTAAGTGTGATTGTCTGGTAAACGCCACCTGGTAAGAGCAGCATGATGCCAATATCTTTAATATGTTGTGACTGCAGATGGAGCTGCCACTGTTGAAGCCTTGCGGGCAGAACTTGCCCGAGCCAAGGAACAAGCGAGGGTTGGTAATGCGGCTGCTTTGAAGGCGGCCGAAGAGTTGAAGGCCGAGAAGGCCGCGCATGGCGAGAGCCGAGATAAGATGGCCAAGATGACCAAGATGGCCATAGAATTAAAAGCCACCGCCGACCGTTGCCGGGTTCTTGAGAAGGAAAACCTAGCGAAGGCATCGGACCTTGAGAAGGCTGCTGCGACGAGAAAAGACATCCGCTCTGCTATGAGGGCGAAGAAGGAGGAGCTGCGGGAAGCCAGGGATATTGTAACTGGGAAATCCTTTATGTTGCGGAGGAAGTTCGGAGATCCACGGTATGCCCCTCTAGATCGGTTGTGGAGTTCGGAGGATGTGTATATGGATTTGGCGGCGAGCGCTGCCGATGCGGCCATGTACTTCAAGGGTCAGACGAACCGTGAAGTGGACCAACTGTTTTGGACACAATTCCATTCTCCCGAGCGTCCGCTTTCGTTGACTGACCAATTAGCCGAATGGGCCGAACTGAATAGGTTGTTCGGACTCGCCATGAGGTCTGTTGTGGATCAGCTATGGCCGGAAAGGCCAAAACCGAACAACTATTTTAGCTTGGTGCAGCAGTTCCTTGACGTGGTGCCGCGCATTAATGCGATGAAGAGGTCGGCGTGCATAGATGGCTCACGGATGGCCTTTGCCCGTGTTAAAGCATACTGGGCGGAGATGGATGCTACCACTGCTGCAGCGCGGGATTCGGCCATAGGCCGAATGGCTGTTGAGCACTACTTTGAAGAAGTTCTTGAGGGTGCTCGTTTGATAGAGACCCAGTGCTCAAAAAATATTATATTTGAGTGATATGTAATCTCATTGTAAGCGAAATGCTTTTATAAATTTTTATAAGGCTATTTTTATACTTTTGCCTGAAAGTAATATGATGCCTCCTGGGTGGCCGTTTATGTATACATGTGTATAACCTGAAAGATTGCAGCCGTCGGCTTCAACCCCCACACATATAATGTGGAGGTGCTCGCAAAAACACGTGTTCACACTTAACCCATCGTCTTGGTCCTATTAAGGAGGTGATAGCGGAGCGAGCGAGGCAACCAGACTATAATGCTTTAGCACTTTCACTTAGCCATAGGAGTTTGACAGTGGGGCTACTAAATAGCCCCTGGTGGCTCCGCACTCTCCCGATCCCAGGGTGCGTACATGCCTGGCCAGAAAACGGCCCTTCGTTAAGGCGGAGGAATTCTAACATTCCAACAGGTCATCGAGTGGTTGACCAGTCTCACGCTATATCATGACAGTCAGTTTTCGTCTTTCTCTACTGAGGTGCTCGTCCGGATGAACCAGGGCACAATCGCAGTAGTTCTCCTGGTGCTACCTTAGCCGGTAAAGCGGAACGTAAGGCACCAAAACACAGGAGCCGGGCAAACCCAACATTTGACAAAAGACAATGATTCGGAGTTGATGCATATATGGCCAAACTCGCGACGCCGAACACTCCCTAAGGTATTCGGTCTTTGCGGTATAAACCGGGCCTAAATAATGGCCTTTGTAAGAATCCCCTTGTGTCCAGGTACGTGCGTTGTTCTAGCATGGCCATATGCCAAGACGTCAGCATCCTTCACAACGGTGGATATGTATCAACAAGAGACAGTAAAAAAGGTTTACGCAGGGTCTTAATCTAAAAAGAATCCTTGGAGCGGGTCCCTGTTGCACATCTGCGCCTGTGTCTCCGTTGTGTCGTATCCTGGACGGGTGTAGCACGATGATCGTCTGTAAAAGAGAGGAATTTAGATGAAAAAGTTGTCGTGCAAAAAGATAGTTTTTTAAAGAAACCATGTATAATTCAAGATGAGAAGAAATTGCCACTTGTCTACGCGCGTTGAGCCCCTTGTATTGACAAATAGGGGTGTGACCATTTATTCGGTATGAGTAGCGGTGCCGGACTCGATTAGTTGTGTCTGAGGTCTTGATGACCTATTGGATGCTTTCGCTGGTCCGGGCACCTTTAGTGTGCGGCTGCCAAGGCAACCTCACTCTCTTTGGCGCGCAGAGATTGCTTGATATTTCCGTGCACTGAAATGATGCCACATGGACCGAGCATCTTGAGTGTGAGGGAGGCGTAGTGTGGTATTGCATTAAAGCGAGCGAAAGCATCGCGTCCGACCAGTTCTTGATAGCCACTTTGAAACGAAGCGATGTGGAAGGTTAAATGCTCGCGACGGAAGTTATCGGGGGAGCCGAATATAACTTGTAGTAGGATGGAGCCCGTACAACGAGCCCCTGGGCCTGGCGTTACTCCTTTAAAGGTAGTATTGCTATGGCGAATTTGTGTTGGGTCTAACCCCATCCTGCGGATTGTATCCTGATATATTAGGTTTAGGCTGCTGCCGCCGTCCATCAAGACTCGTGTGAAGTGATATCCGCCAATTACTGGGTCTAATACCAGGGCAGCCCATCCTGCGTGTCGGATACTTGCTGAGTAATCGCGATGGTCGAAAGTGATCGGTTGAGACGACCAGTGGCAGGACTTCGCGGTGACAGGCACTTGGGTATATTTTCCTGGGAGTGCCGCGTTGTTTTTTCCCTTGATCACGTGTAACACGTTTACTGTTTTGACTTCTGGTGGAAATTTCTTTTGTTCCCCCGAGTCTTGCTTGGGAGGCTCGTCCTCGTCTTCAGTTGGTGTATCCTCCCTCTTGTGTACGGCGTTGAGCTTGCCGGACTGCTTGAAGACCCAACATTCTCTGTGGGTATGATTAGCAGGTTTACCAGGGGTACTATGGATCTAACATACTTGGTCCAGAATTTTGTTGAGGCTGGACAGTTCATCCTTGGTGCCTTTAGGGGGCGGCTTTTGACCTGGCCGAGAGCTTTTGAATCCGGCATTTACTGTTGTGCCCTTCGTGATGTCTTCTTTATTCCGGCGTTTGTTATTGCTGTTGCGCCGTGATTTCCCGTTTCCATCTCTAACTTCAGATGTACTGGGGTCGCTGGTGCTGCATCTGGCTAGCCAGCTGTCCTCACCCGCGCAAAAGCGGGTCATGAGGTTTGTTAATGCGGCCATCGTTCTCGGCTTATTTTGGCCGAGGTGTCTGGCGAGCCATTCGTCACGGACGCTATGCTTGAAAGCTGCCAAGGTTTCGGCGTCCGGACAGTCGACAATCTGGTTCTTTTTAGTAAGAAACCTGTTCCAAAGCTTTCGGGCTGACTCTCCGGGCTATTGAGTTATATGACTCAAATCGTCCGCATCCGGAGGTCGGACATAAGTCCCTTGAAAATTTGCCCGAAAGGCGTCTTTGAGCTCTTCCCAACTTCCAATGGAGCTTTCGAGGAGGCCTTTAAGCCAGTGACGAGCTGGCCCTTTGAGCTTGAGGGGTAAGTACTTGATGGCGTGGAGATCATCTCCTCGAGCCATATGGATATGAAGGATGTAGTCCTCAATACAGACCCCAGGGTCTGTTGTTCCGTCGTATGTCTCTATGTTTACGGGTTTGAATCCCTCTGGAAATTCATGGTCCAGCACCTCATCGGTGAAACATAGGGGGTGTGCAGCACCCCTGTATCTGGGTGTACCACGTTGTTCGGATGTTTGTTGTGTTGCATTGTATGCTGGGGCGCGCTTGCGTGGTCCATAGATGGATCTTGTTGCGCCGTCCTTTGGGTGCGAGCCCTCGGATGGGTCGCGTGTTGTATTGTGAGTGGCGTTGTATGCCGCTCTGTGTTGATAGAGGGATCGTCTATCCGACCAGGTGGCTGCTTTGATATTTGGTTGTGGGGGTTCTGAGGCCTCCTCATCGAATTCAGGTAGCAGCTTCCGCTTTGGGTAGCTCTTGGAGGGGCGATTGTCGCCGTACATCGCTGCTGTGTTGAGTATTTTACTCCATCTGATTTGGAGTGTGTCTTGCGCAGCCTTGAGCCTTTGCTTCTGCTTTTTCAGACTCCTCGCGGTGGCAACAAGCCTTTTACGGGCATTCTGCTGCTCCGGGTGCCTGTCCGGCGTTATGTCGTCCGGACCATTATCTTTGATAGAATTTGTTTGTTCGGTTTGATTATCCGGATTGCCGTTGTCCGGCAGCGATTCGCCCTGCTCCAGCGCTGGGTTTGTGTGATCGCTATTTCTGTCGAGGCGGGATTTGGGGCGGCGCTTGCGTCGCCGCTTTGACTGCTTTTCGAGGGAACAAGCCTTCGGTGCGTCCTTCCGCTCCTCATCGTCATCTTTTGGTGCGTCCACCATGTATACGTCATATGACGAGGTGGCGTTCCAGGGCCCAATAGGCGCTGGTTCTTCATCGTCTCCTTCATCGGCGTCCATACCGTCGATGTCTTCGGAGTCGAGGTCGAGCATGTCGGTTAAATCATCGACAGTGGCTACAAAGTGGGTGGTGGGTGGGCTTTGAATCTTCATCGTCCGTATCCCAACCTTGCTGACCGTAGTCCGGCCAGGGCTCTTCGGATAAAGAGAGAGACTTTAGTGATTTCATAATATCGCCGAAGGGCGAGTGCTGAAAGATGTCCGCGGCAGTAAACTCCATGATCGGCGCCCAATCGGTCGATCGGCAGGGGCGTGAATGGTTCGGAGTTCGGAGAGGAGTCCAGCTCCTTGGAATCATGAGTCTCGCGGAGTGCAGGGCTGGTGTTTGGCTCGATCGCCGTTAGGATCGCAGCCCCCGAGGCGGCGTCCAACCACCCATCCACGATCGGCGCAGTTGGCTCCGAATTAAGGGTCGGAGCCGACGCGGGTGCGGCCTTCAGGGCATTGTTCGATGGCAGAGCTAGATCATGATCGTTGTGACAGTGCGGCGTGCTCGGCAGTGGCTCGAATCCGTCGAAGATCAAGTCCCCGCGGATGTCAGCCGTGTAGTTTAAACTTCCAAATCTGACCTGACGGCCAGGGGCATAGCTTTCGATCTGCTCCAGATGGCCAAGTGAATTGGCCCGCAGTGCAAAGCCGCCGAAGACAGAGATCTGTCCGAGGAGACAAGTTTCACCCTGGACCGCATCACTATCGATGGTAGTAGGAGCCATCAAGCCTGACAGCGACGACACAGAGGAACTCTCAATGAAAGCACTAATGTCGGTGTCAAAACCGGCGGATCTCGGGTAGGGGTCCCGAACTGTGCGTCTAGGCCGGATGGTAACAGGAGGCAAGGGACACGAAGTTTTACCCAGGTTCGGGCCCTCTTGATGGAGGTAAAACCCTACGTCCTGCTTGATTAATATTGATGATATGGGCAGTACAAGAGTAGATCTACCATGATATCGGAGAGGCTAAACCCTAGAAGCTAGCCTATGGTATGATTGTTGTTCTGTATGTTGTCCTACGGACTAAATGAAGGAAATATGCTCTAGAGGCAATAATAAAGTTATTATTTATTTCCTTATATCATGATAAATGTTTATTATTCATGCTAGAATTGTATTAACCGGAAACATAATGCATGTGTGAATACATAGACAAACAAAGTGTCACTAGTATGCCTCTACTTGACTAGCTCGTTAATCAAAGATGGTTATGTTTCCTAACCATGAACAAGGAGTTGTTATTTGATTAATGGGATCACATCATTAAGTGAATGATCTGGTTGACATGACCCATTCCATTAGCTTAGCACCCGATCGTTCAGTATGTTGCTATTGCTTTCTTCATGACTTATACATGTTCCTATGACTATGAGATTATGCAACTCCCGTTTGCCAGAGGAACACTTTATGTGCTACCAAACGTCACAACGTAACTGGGTGATTATAAAGGAGCTCTACAGGTGTTTCCAAAGGTACATGTTGGGTTGGCGTATTTCGAGATTAGGATTTGTCACTCCGATTGTCGGAGAGGTATCTCTGGGCCCTCTCGGTAATGCACATCACTTAAGCCTTGCAAGCATTGCAACTAATGAGTTAGTTGCGGGATGATGTATTACAGAACGAGTAAAGAGACTTGCCGGTAACGAGATTGAACTAGGTATTGGAATACCGACGATCGAATCTCGGGCAAGTAACATACCGATGACAAAGGGAACAATGTATGTTGTTATGCGGTCTGACCGATAAAGATCTTCGTAGAATATGTAGGAGCCAATATGAGCATCCAGGTTCCGCTATTGGTTATTGACCGGAGACATGTCTCGGTCATGTCTACATTGTTCTCGAACCCGTAGGGTCCGCACGCTTAAGGTTACGATGACAGTTATATTATGAGTTTATGCATTTTGATGTACCGAAGTTTGTTCGGAGTCCCGGATGTGATCACGGACATGACGAGGAGTCTCGAAATGGTCGAGACATAAAGATGGATATATTGGAAGCCTATGTTTGGATATCGGAAGTGTTCCGGGTGAAATCGGGATTTTACCGGATTACCGGGAGGTTACCGGAACCCCCGGGAGCTATATGGGCCTTAATGGGCCTTAGTGGAAGAAGAGGAGAGGCAGCCAGGGCTGGGCCGCGCGCCCCTCCCCCCTAGTCCGAATAGGACAAGGAGAGAGGGGGCCGACGCCCTCCTCCTTCTCTCTCTCTCTTTTCCCACCTCGCGAGTCCTATTCCAACTAGGATTGGGGGAGAAGTCCTACTCCCGGAGGGAGTACGACTCCTCCTGGCGCGCCCTATGTGGCCGGCCGGCCTCCCCCTCCTGGTCCTTTATATACGGACGCAGGGGCACCAAGAGACACACAAGTTGATCCACGTGATCTTATTCTTAGCCGTGTGCGGCGCCCCTGCCACCATAGTCCTCGATAATATTGTAGCGGTGCTTAGGCGAAGCCCTGCGACAGTAGTACATCAAGATCGTCACCACGCCGTCGTGCTGACGGAACTCTTCCCCGACACTTTGCTGGATCGGAGTCCGGGGATCGTCATCGAACTGAACGTGTGCTAAAACTCGGAGGTGCCGTAGTTTCGGTGCTTGATCGGTCGGGTCGTGAAGACGTACGACTACATCAACCAAACGCTTCCGTTGTCGATCTACAAGGGTACGTAGATCACACTCTCCCCCTCTCGTTGCTATGCATCACCATGATCTTGCGTGTGCGTAGGAATTTTTTTGAAATTACTACGAAACCCAACACTAAAACCCTCCGGTTTATATAGACACCGGAGAGGGTTAGGGTTACACAAATTTGGTTACAATGGTAGGTGATCTACATATCCGTATAGCCAATCTTGCATTCCACGCCAAGGAAAGTCCCTTCCGGACATGGGATGAAGTCTTCAATCTTGTATCTTCATAGTCCAGGAGTCCGGCTGAAGGTATAGTCCGGCCATCCGGACACCCCCTAATCCATGACTCCCTCAGGGAGACTGTTGGAAATATGCCCTAGAGGCAATAATAAATTGGTTATTATTATATTTCCTTGTTCATGATAATCATTTATTATCCATGCTAGAATTGTATTGATAGGAAACTCAGATACATGTGTGGATACATAGACAACACAATGTCCCTAGTAAGCCTCTAGTTGACTAGCTCGTTGATCAATATATGGTTATGGTTTCCTGATCATGGACATTGGATGTCGTTGATAACAGGATCACATCATTAGGAGAATGATGTGATGGACAAGATCCAATCCTAAGCCTAGCACAAAGATAGTGTAGTTCGTATGCTAAAGCTTTTCTAATGTCAAGTATCATTTCCTTAGACCATGAGTTTGTGCAACTCCCGGATACCGTAGGAGTGCTTTGGGTGTGCCAAACGTCACAATGTAACTGGGTGGATATAAAGGTACACTACGGGTATCTCCGAAAGTGTCTGTTGGGTTGGCACGATCGAGACTAGGATTTGTCACTCCGTGTAATAGAGAGGTATCTCTGGGCCCACTCGGTAGGACATCATCATAATGTGCACAATGTGACCAAGGAGTTGATCACGGGATGATGTGTTACGGAACGAGTAAAGAGACTTGCTGGTAACGAGATTGAACAAGGTATCGGGATACCGACGATCGAATCTCGGGCAAGTATCGTACCGATAGACAAAGGGAATTGTATACGGGATTGATTGAATCCTTGACATCGTGGTTCATCTGATGAGATCATCGTGGAGCATGTGGGAACCAACATGGGTATCCAGATCCCGCTGTTGGTTATTGACCGGAGAGTTGTCTCGTCCATGTCTGCATGACTCCCGAACCCGTAGGGTCTACACACTTAAGGTTCGATGATGCTAGGGTTATAGGGAAAGTATGTACGCGGTTACCAAATGTTGTTCGGAGTCCCGGATGAGATCCCGGACGTCACGAGGAGTTCCGGAATGGTCCGGAGGTAAAGATTGATATATAGGAAGTATGGTTTTGGCCACCGGAAGTGTTTCGGGCATCACCGGTAGTGTACCGGGACCACCGGAGGGGTCCGGGGGTCCACCAGGTGGGGACACCAGCCCCGGAGGCCTACATGGGCCAATAGTGGGAAGGTACCAGCCCCTAGGTGGGCTGGGGCACCTCCCACGAAGGCCCAAGGCGCCTCCAAGAGGGGAAGGGGGCAAACCCTAGGGCAGATGGGCCCTAAGGCCCACCCCGGGTGCGCCTCCCCCTCTCCCTCTTGTGGCCGCCACCCTAGATGGGATCTAGGGCTGCCGCACCCCTTGGGGTGGAAACCCTAGGTGGGGGCGCAGCCCTCCCTCTCCCACTATATATAGTGGAGGCAAAGGGGCAGCCCAACACACGAAGTTCTTCCCCTGTTGGTGTAGCCCTACCCCTCTCCCTCCTCGTCTCTCGTAGTGCTTGGCGAAGCCCTGCTGGAGTCCCGCGCTCCTCCACCACCACCACGCCGTCGTGCTGTTGCTGGATGGAGTCTTCCCCAACCTCTCCTTCTCCCCTTGCTGGATCAAGGCGTGGGAGACGTCACCGGGCTACACGTGTGTTGAACGCGGAGGCGCCGTTGTTCGGCGCTTAGATCAGAATCAACCGTGATCTGAATCGCTACAAGTATGAATCCTTCATCCGCGTTCTTGTAACGCTTCCGGTTAGCGATCTACAAGGGTATGTAGATGCACTCCCCTTCCCCTCGTTGCTAGATTACTCCATAGATTGATCTTGGTGATGCGTAGAAAATTTTAAATTTCTGCTACGATCCCCAACAGTTTTGTGGTGTGTGTTTTAGGTGGTGGCTCAGGTGCTTCGGCTCGCCGCTCTAATCCAAGCCGTAACACGGGATCCAAGCGTATGCGCAACTTAGAGGCAGCAGAGGGCTCCAATGCCCCCAACACAGAACCAAGACCACCACCACCAAAGAGAAGGAACCCACCATGGGTATGGATGAGATACCGCTTGCTAAGTTCATTGCTCGGAGGAAGATCAATCCATATGGAAACCCTCGTGCCAACTTTCGAGGGAATGAGCTATTTTGGACCAAGCAGTAGAATCTCATCTATCTAGATGTCATCAAGGCCAAGCAAAACACCTATGTGGAGGTGAAGTGGATCAACATGCATCACATGAGGCAAGAGAAGCATCAGGAATACTTTGGTGAGGCTTTAGACCTCGTGGAGCAATTTGGCATTGAGCATATCATCTCATTCTACAAAGACTTTGATCCTGAGATCATTGCTCAGTTCTTTGCCTTAGTGCATTTTCATCCCAATGAGGACAGGACCATGACTTGGATGACCAATGGTCGGCATCTGACTACTACTTGGAAGGAATTCATGACTTTGCTTGGGGTTTCGGATGAGGGGCTCGCCACACCCCAAGGTGTTCGCCCTCATGCCAATTCTGAGTCTACAAACAAGAACAAGCTTTTGCCCTTCTATGTGGAGAAGAAGCTCTCCAATAACAAGATAAATTGGGTACTCAACTCCTTTCTTGACATCATGCACCAGATCTTCCGCAACACTCTCTTCCCACGCATTGGGGACAAGGACAAGGTGCATGCCTATCTTGTGGATATGATGCTCCTGTGTGCAGACGCTCGCAACTCTCAGACACTACCACTTGATTTCTCACAAATCATGTGGAATGAGCTTCGGTTTGCGGTCTACAACCGCAAGGTCCCCATCTATGGACCTTATCTGTTTCAGATGATCTCAACAACTTGGGAGCAGCTCTACCCTCAGGATGATTTTGAGGCCCCTACTTGGATCCGACATGAGCCTATCAACCTCCATATCAAGACTCAGTGGGCCAACACTACCTCTCGTGCTGATGCCGCGGCTAACATGGATGTGGGTGCAGATGAGCATGAGGAGGAGGCATCAGACAAGGACAGCTCTGAGGGTTACACCCCTCCCACTTCTGAGCCATCTTGGGCTAAGCGACTGAAGAACAAGATGAAGATGTTGTTCTGTATGCAGGCAAAGGGGCAGTACAAGACCCATGTGGCTTCCAAGGAGACTCGCCGCCGCGACAAGCGGATTTTCAGGACCTTCGGCGAGAACATCTCCAGCGGGTCAGAGGAGGACATCACCCTAGAGGTAGAATGGATCGCCAAGAAGGGTTATCACTGGACAGAGTCTGAGGAAGAGTCTATCCCAGCTGCCGAGTCTGACGGGGAGCGTGCGAGTGACTACTCAGCTTGAGCCACCCCTTCTGTTGTAGGTGTCCTCTCTGACTTTTTGGCGTCTCGATGCCAAAGGGGGAGAGAATGTAGGATTTGCGAGTTGTGTCGTGTTTGGGTCAGTTGAACTTCGTTTATGTCGTTTGCTTTGGTTTATGCTTGTGAGTCCTTCTATCATATGGTGTAATACATATGCACTCTATCGTACCGTAGTGAGCTTATTCTATCTTGTGCTTATTTCTTTATGCTCTTTCCTATCTTGCTTAGTTTTAGCCCTATTGCAAGATATGCCATGTCTATAAAATATAGGGGGAGTGTTGATCCTAGTATGTGTGCCATGCAGTCCAAAGCACTCATCTAGGGGGGAGCCCGTCTATATTTTAGAGACTTGGGGTTTGCCCTTGCTCTTTGCATTATACTCTTGTGCAAATCCCGTGTTGTCATCAATCCACCAAAAAGGGGGAGATTGTAAGGGCATTTTATCCCTTAGTTGGTTTTGGTGATTGATGACAATACTTTTGCGGACTAATCATGTGCATCGAATATTTCAGATATATATTGACTAAGGCACAAGATGATTTGGTTCCCCTCGAAGGCTATGGAGACGGCGTTTCTCTTTGTTTCTTTTTGGTGGTATTGAGTCATAGGGAAGCCGTACTATTAAGAGGGGGTCCGCGTTGGAAAGGGTGGGCGGATTCATCACGTACACATCTTCCTTTGTACCTCCTTTTCTTCTAGCCTTTGGAGCATCCTATGTTTTCCTTGTCTATGCAAATATTGCTCATGCTTGCTGAACTAGGGCGTGCGGTAGTACTGCTCCTTAGAGCGGTAGTACCGCAGGCCCTTGTGGTAGTACCGTCCACCGGTGCGGTAGTACCGCAAGTGCCCACGGTAGTACCGCTTCCTGGCAAGTGGTAGTACTGTGGCCGGAGTCCAGATATTTTCACCCTCTCCCTAGTGGGTGACACCCATCACGGTAGTACCGCGCACTAGGCACGGTAGTACCGTGGTATCTGGCTTAGTTTCGCAAGTATGCAACAATAAGGGGCGGATGAAATTTATTTCATCCGCTCCTAGCGCGGTAGTACCACTGCTGGCTTACGGTACTACCGTGTTGGGTTTTTGCATCGACTCCAACTCAGTGGAAGTATCCACAGATGTAATTTATTATATCCGTGCCTTCCCATTTCTGGTCAGTTCCTGCCTTGCGGTAGTACCGCAAGGGGGCGCGGTAGTACAGCGCCAGCAGTACTGCCGCCCTCTGCCTTAGTGCATTTTGGGCTGGTTTGGTCTCTACTGCATGGGCGGTAGTACCGCGGGGCCCCGCGGTAGTTCCGCGTGCCCCTGCGGTAGTACCACGCCTCTAGTACGGTAGTACCGTGCTGCGCAGGATGAGTTGGTGGATAACGGTTGGATTTGTTCTTCTACTATATAAGGGGTGTCTTCTTCCTCTAGTTGACTACCTCTTCCATCTCCAAGCTCCATTAATGCTCTAAGCTCCATTTTCGCCCGATCTCTCTCCCTAGCCAATCAAACTTGTTGATTTGCTCAGTATTGGTTGAGAAGGCCCCGATCTACACTTCCACCAAGAGAAATTTGAACCCCCCACCAATTCCTAGCGGATCTTGTTACTCTTGTGTGTTTGAGCACCCTAGACGGTTGAGGTCACCACGGAGCCATAGTCCATTGTGGTGAAGGTTCATGGTGTTGTTGGGAGCCTCCGATTAAATTGTGGAGATAGCCCCAACCTTGTTTGTAAAGGTCCGGTCGCCGCCTCCAAGGGCACCAATAGTGGAATCACGACATCTCGCATTGTGTGAGGGTGTGAGGAGAATACGGTGGCCCTAGTGGCTTTTCTGGGAGCATTGTGCCTCGACACAGCTCTAACGGAGACGTACTTCCCCTCAAAAGGAAGGAACTTCGGTAACACATCCTCGTCTTCACCGGGTCCACTCTTGGTTATCTCTTACCTTTACTTATGCAAGCTTGTTAGCGTTACTTCTCTTGCTTGCTTGTGTGTTCGTTGTTGTTGCATCATATAGGTTGCTCACCTAGTTGAACATCTAGACAACCTACTTTGATGCAAAGTTTAATTTGGTAAAGAAAAGCTAAAAATTGTTAGTTGCCTATTCACCCCCTCTAGTCAACCATATCGATCCTTTCAATGACTGGGAACAACTCTTGGTGGCGGGGCTGCTGGTGGCGTGGTGGCGGTGCGCTTCAGCCTTCTACTTTGTGCCGCGCCTTGCTTCGCGGGACCAGCGGACGGTTTCTTTGGTGGAGCGGTGCTTCATCCATACATTGATGGCGACGGATCTTGATGGCGTGGCGCGGTGCAGATTTGGAGTTCGATGTGGGAGGATGGACTCGCGCAGGAGGACGACGCTGTCTGGCGTCGTGGTGGTGTCGATGGCAGAGAGACCTGGCATGGTAGATGCAACAGTACAGCTCTGAAGATGGACTCGTGGCAGGTGGCTGCGGCGGCCTCATACCCGCACGCGTCCTGGTTGAGAAGTGCGCCGGACTGGTAGGTGCCCCATACCAGGCAGGCGTCCTGGCTGGGACCTCAGGTCTTAGATGTTTAGGTTTGGCTGCGATGTCTGTTTGGTATTAGGCCCAAGCTATCAGCGCCCCTTCATCAATTGGATAGGTATATCGACAGTTGTTGCTTAGACGGTGGCTTTAGTTTTGCTGTTGTATGACTTTGTAAGGTCTTGTGAGAATAATTAATAAAATGGCAGTATGCATCGCCCAGATGCAGAGGCCGGGGGTCATCCTCCTTTTTCTAAAAAAAGATAGCTATGATGGGCTTCCTTGAAAAAAAGTGCAACACCAGCACATCCCACTCCAATGCATACCACAACACCGTATGGAGAAAATTGACCTTAATCAACTTAACAAAAAGGTCTAGTACAAAATAGATCCTAATCAGTCTTAAAACATGCATATGTCTCGATGTATTGTAAACTTCATCTTGGCACTTAAGGATGCACATGTCATGATTGAAACATAAAAAAAAAGACATCACGGTAAATGAATATGAAATGGGAGAAATGACATGTAGAGAGTTATTTTATTTAACACACTACAAACATTTAAATATCTAACATAAAAAATGGCATATCCAGTTGTTCCTCAGGTTGCAATACAAGAATAATATTCTTTCAATGTGCATCAATCAAGATTTAGAATAGTTTCTTGTCAAGCAACATGTGCTCTATTACCAGTAGTCCTCAAAACTTCTTAAAAAATAACTTCGCCTAGATTGACTTCATAGTATTTTAAGTGTGATTCTTTTGATCTGGTCTACAAAAACATGGACGGATAATTATCTCTCAGGTTACTTAATGGATATGCAATAAATGTATGATAAATGTGCATACTCCTATTTTGCGAATGATTGCAGCACATACCTATATATTTTGATCTGCGTGATGACATACAAACAATATTGTGTATAATTAGTAGAATAGAAGCTTTTGAAGAGTCATCAGTTGAGAGCAATTAAGAACAAAAATTAAACATTAAAGAGTTCCCCTAAGGCTGGTCATAGTGGGGAGTAACTTATACTAGTGTCATGCATATTACACTAGTCTAAGTTACTACCTCTATAGTGCAAAGTAACATAGTACTAGTATCATAGATTGCTTCATTTATTAGCTCATAGACTTATTTTGCCTCGGGAAGTGCTATGTTACAGTAACATATTATGTTACCACAAGCACCTTTTTCATCATTAAATAGTCACTACATAAGCAAAATTGTCTTAGGATGTGTTAAGTTACTACCTAAGTTACCCCACTATGGCTAGCCTAACAATCACCAAACCATTCTTAAAATATTTATTCATACCTTAATATTTGTGCACTCTTTTATTCTTGGGTCAATAGTATTATAAACTCCATCCGGTGGTAGTCATGCCATAAATCTTACATTAAGGTTGCATAGAGAGCCTTGTCACACAAGCATAAAAAAGGATTTCAATATGTAGGGAACATCAAATTTTTAGGGGTGGCAAATCAATCATTTTTAGGGCAAATTATGTTGTCCCAAGGATGACACTTTCCTTTAGCAAACACGACAAGATCCGCCATGTTCAGTTTTTTGCCTGGATTTGTTGTTCTTGCCAAAAGAAATTTCCATCCTTGATACAACATAAATTGCCAAAAGAATATTAAAATTTGCCACCCCTAAAAATCCGACATCCAATTTTTAGTATTATCGATAAAAAATCTTGAACGACCATCGCGATTCATCGAGTGCCATCCCAGCCCCTGCAGAATCAACAACTACATCAGACATACGGAACACGTGAAATGCAATCTAACAGACTTCCTGGCACTAACTGAAAGTACGTGTAGTTTCCATGTGTGGTTTTGGTAATTAATGACAATCCTAACGAACTAATGTTTGTATTGAGATATTCATTTGAAGAAAAGTTCCATTTGCAATGCATGAAGATTGGATGAATTGAACAATGTTTGTTCCATGGTGATGCAAGGAGATCGAATGGATTCGGAATGAATGCCATAAACATATAGTTGTGCATCAAGATTGAGCTCAATGATTGGATCAAATATGATCAAGATGAATTCCATATGTTGAACATGTGATCTATATGGAGTTCACTGAGGATCTCAGAGGTTCTCATGATTAGGCTTATGAGCTAAACCATGATGGATCAAGATCTTGGGAGAATAATTAATGAGAAGAATTCAACATATGGCTAGAAGATAGGATCATGCTAAGCTCATATGTTGAGTCATGGATGATTATGTCTTGAAGTAAGTAATTCAAGTGAAAAATTCGTCGTGCCTCTCAAGAGACTAAGTTGGAGCATGAAAATGAATAAGTAATGGCCAATATGATATTCTTGGAGAAACTTAATATGGTCATGGTGAATTGAGATATTGGTGATCATGTCTTGAAGCAATCAAGCATAGTGAAGAGATCAATAGGGCCTTCAAGATAGCACGATTAATCATGGAGCAAAGATAAATTTTGACCAAGATGAAGATCAAAGACTGAACTCGGGGTTGGTCATCACACAAGCGCAAATAATGTACCACATGGGATCTTGTGGTATGGTAAGTAATTGTCAATTACACTTTATGTATGAACACATACTATGTGTTTCCTATATCTACATGGGTAAGGTGATTCTCATGGTCTTGGCTCAAGAGAAAGATTCCAAGTGTCCATGAGAGTATGACATCAAGTGATGATGATCACGGTTGACAAGGGCAAGCTCAAGATAAGCATCTCAAAGGATTGCATGCTTGAATCTTGTGGATGATCACATGATGGACATGTGAAGATAGAATGCAATGAAATGATCCCCGCATGGCTTATGGAGGAGCTATTTGAAGTCTTCACCAAATCTCATGATGAAGGTTATGCATCCATCTTGAGCCAAGAATAAATGTCAACATCAAGCTCAAGTGGAATGCTCAAGTCAAAGGTATTAGTACGTTTGGTTGTCGTTACATGGATCCACAACAATTGGAAAAGATATATGCCCAAGAATGGATTTTCGAAGGCTATCCGGTGTAGCTATTTTATGATTCTTGAGTTATAGGGATCCCGCAATATTAAGAGGGGATCAAAGGGTTTCATGATGGACTTTCTCAAGTTAGTGTCTCCTACACACAATTCCACTCCGATCATATACATATATATCTTTATCCAAAGCCAAAAGGGTTCCCAAAATTCTATGTTCAAACCTCTGCATACAGTGCACCCTGGTTGATCTTTGGTGGTTATCTATGTGAGGACCAGGATTTTTTCAATAGCTTAAAAACAAGCCCAAGATCATTAAAACTGGAGTCCGTATGAGAAAGTTATGCATGTTTTACTATCGGGGCATGTGCAATTTTTTTGTTGGCCGGATGTCCGGGCTCCGGGGACGCCTCGGATGTCCGGGATCCTCCTGGAAATCTGGCCGCCTATGTCTAGAACCCATGTTTAAATGTTGGTTGCGCCCGTCGGATGCCCGACACTCCGGATGTCTGGGACCTCGTGGCAGGCCAGATGTTAGGGCGATGTACATTGACCCTGTTTTTGTGTGTGTTCGTGTCCACACTTCATAGCCGCCAGATGTTCGTCCTCCGCCCGAATGTCCGGCCTGACACAACCACTTACTCACAAACGACTAGTTTTCTAGCCTTGATATTTATACCCCTCTATCAATCTGGTGGAGGGTTAACCACTCAAACGAAAAGAACCCTAGAACACCCAAGTGTCTCCCTCTCATTTCTCCTACACCAAATCTTAGATCGCGAAGAGATTCATGAGAGTCCTTGAGAGATTTTCCAATCAAGCGATAGATCCACTCCTGCCCCTCTTGTGACCAAAGGAACTCATGATTTGAGCAAGTCTCAAGCATTTCTCCCTTGATTTTATTACTCTTGGAGGTTGGAGACTCCTAGACGGTACAAGTGCTCCAGTGAGGAATCAACTTGTGATTTGCCCCCAGAAAGTTTTTGAAGGTTTGGAAGCCGCCTCAAGGTCTACCACTAGTGGTTGAGAAACGTCTGGTGTTGTTTCAAAGGGAGAATAGGATGAGCCTTCGTGGCGTTGGTGTGCCTTTGTGGTAACATCCACCTCTCTAACGGTGACTAGCTTCCCTCCAAGGAAGTGAACATTGTGATACAAGAACAACTTGTGGTTTACTTTGGTCTCTTGACTTTGCATTCACTATATATTGTTGTGCTCATTATATTGTGTTGGCTAGTTCACTCATAGAGATTATTTAGGCCTACACTTTATATTCCGCAATTCATACTTGCTCCTATTGATATATCTTGTGATTAGTGTGAATTGATAACTTGTGTCATACACTTCCATATCTTGTGATATTGCTTTGTGATATTGCTCAAGTAAGTTTCTGTAACTTACTTGTGATTGCTAGTATATTTAGGATTTGTGCTTGAAAAGTATCCTCTTAGTTTATTTCCGCATCAGGATAAAGCCAAATTCATAGAAGTTTTTAAAATGCCTATTCACCCCCCTTTAGGCGACATCGTGGTCCTTTCAATTGGTATTAGAGCAATGTCTCTCTTTATTAGGCGTCACCATCTAGAGAGTATTGATGTCGACTGGTGATTTAGTGCACAACAACACTTTTGATTTTGATGGCACAAATTATCACCTATGGAGAATTCTCATGCTTTGTCACTTTTGGGCCATGGGCCCAAATGCTTTGTGAATTGTTCTTGTAGGAATTTCTATTGTAAAGGACGGTCCTTGTCCGTCTATTGGGGATAAGTATCTTGATTGTGATGCTTCTATTATCATTCATCAAGCTATATCCTTTGAAGTGTTTAAGGTAGTCACAAGTTGCAAATCAGCTCATGAGACTTGGACCAAACTTGAAGATATATATGGTGGATCCAATCTTGATGAACATAATATTCTTTGGGAGAGTTAATGGAGGAGTGCTCCACAATTTTAAATCATGAAGAGCTTTCTACTGTTTCCACCTCCAATTACTTGGACACTTCATCATCTTTCTCTTCGCTAGAAATATCTTGTGATGATGGTGTTAAGCTCATTATTGATAATCATGCAGAGAAACTGCCTTTAATGATGGTTGTTTCCGAGCGGCTTTATGACTATATGAGCCATCGAGGCAAACCGGGTGGCAAAAGCTTCCTCTGTGAGTTTAAACATGTCATTAATTAAAGCAATAGGTCTAATTTGGCGGATATTATCAGCACCGTTGACATTCTGAATAAGGGAGTGAATCACGTAGTTTAGATGTTTAATATCAATCGTGCCAAGGCAAAAACCCATGATAATCTTGTATACTAGAGGTTGTACCTTAGAATTTCTTAATGATGACACCGAAAAGCCGTCTGGGCTTCAGAGCCAAATTGGAGGAGGAGACCAACCGGCTAGTTGGTAATAGTAGTAATTTGCAGAACTAGGTTCAACGGATTTAGATCGCTGCAACCTCCTCCCATGTTGCATGTCTGACCCCCGCCCCCTCCCCCCCACTCGGGGGACACGAATGGTGGTCCAACCCTAGCCACCGCCGCCGGGGCCGACCCCCTCCATCCCTTCGTCGCCGGAGGACGCTACCGGCTTGCGCCCGGTGGCCGATGGCGGTGGCGGGGGTTCTCCTTGCTCCCGTGACTCAGGGGTGGTGCGGACCCCCTATGCGCGTGGAGGCGCGACCGATCTAGCGAAGCGGCAGCGACGGTTGCGACGACGACGACGATGACTGTGGCGGCGTTAGCCGATCTAGCGCAGTGGCGGCAATGGCTGCGGCGACGGTGGCGGAGGCCATTCCTGCCTCGCGGCGGGCGATCTATGCTGCGGCGGCACGTCATCCGGCCTTGGATCGGCGGCGGCATCGAGGACCTGGTGGACTGCTTGGTGGCACCTCCGGTCAGATCTAATCTGGCCGGTGCATCCGGCAGTGGTGGTCATCTTCTCCGTCGGAGGTGGCCGGCCAAAGGCTGGGTGGTCGGATCTCAAGATTCGTCATCTAGTCATGGCTGCGAGTTGGGAGACAGAATTGCCATTGAAAACCGAGCCGACGGCAGGCAATGGCAGCGTTCTGCGCTGTTACCTTGATGAAGACATCGTCGTGTAACTACTGTCGACCCACTCGTGCTGCTCCGAGGGAAACCCTAGGTTCTGGTTTTCCAGATCGAACGATAGCGACACTTCGGTGTCGTTTCTCTCTTGGGAGCATCGTTTGTGGAGTGGCGCTGGAAGTCAGAGGTAGGAGGTGGAGTGGCTTCGTCTTGCATGGAGCTTCAGTGGAGATGTCAAGTCATGCCTGGCCGACAGGTGCTACGCTTTGTCATGCCTAGTCGGCAGGTGCTACGCACGACAGATCTTCCAAAGACGTCAGGCTGTGTTGGCTGGTGGTACTTGACGGCATGGTGCTGAGGTGTACCAGCGGCGACCGCGACGTGCTCAACAGTTCGCGCGTAGGGAGGTGGTGGCGTTGGGCGCCGTGGTGACGTCGATGGCAGCTAGACCGGGCAATGATGATGCGTCCATACAGCTCTGAAGTGGAGTGGTGGCAGTTGGCGGCGACGGCGGCCTCCGAGAGCGCGCCGGACCAGTGTGTGCCCCGTACCCGGCAAGTGGCTTGGTTGGGGCCTCAGGTCTTAGATGTTAGGTTTGGTTGCGAGGTCTGTTGTATTAGGCCTGGACTATCAGCATCCCTTCATCAATTGGATAGAAGTAGCGACAGATGTTGTCTAGACGATGGATTCAAACTTACTGTTGTATTTCTTTGTAAGGTTTTATGTGAATAATTAATAAAGTGGCTGCATGCATCGTCAAGATGCAGAGATCGGAGGTCTTCCTCCTTAAAAAAAGGTTCAACGGATTTATGATATGCGTACGATTTAGCATACGAGCATCCATAGTCTACGGTTTCTCTACCAGAAGAGAACATTCATGGTCCACATTCAACGAGGGGCTAAAATGACTTCGGCAAGCGTAGAATTTTTCTTCCTCTTATTCATCTGATGAACTGCAAGAGTAGGTCTCGTAGCCATAGCTCTGGTGACGCAGCTTCTTATTCTCGAGGAAGAAACACAGAGGTGAGAGCTTTGCGAGTTACCAAGGCAGCTTTCAGCAGCTCCAGAACCTGAAGGTTCAGCAACACATTTACAGTTAGCGAACCTGGGGTTTTATGGTCCGAGAGAGTTTTATGATTTGTAGCCTAATGTGCATATACTGAGAGAGAATCACAACCTGTGGTTTTGTGAGAGCGATTTCTTTCTCCACGAGGTCCTTTCTCTGAGTCTTGGCTCCACTGACAACCTGCAGAGTGCTTGCCAATGACAGAGGAAGAACTTGCAGATCATCGGTCACCATAAATTTCCGAGCCTCCTGCTTCACATATCCTTCTCCACTGTCACGTTCTTCATTTGGTGATTTTGGATCGCATCCAGGATGGTCTATGGTTCTTGCATCTTCTGGGAAATGTTAATCAGGACAACTAGCTTGCTGAAATTCCGGGTGAAAATAATCAGTATACGCAGTTAGCTTTCTTACCTGGATCCTGTTCTTCAACTTGAAGCAACTTACTAGTGCTGCAACCAAGGAAGGGTGCCAACTTTGGGGATAGTAGCGAGATCCGGCATTCTGATCTCATGCATTCCTGAGCACTGCCATCTATGCTGCCGTACAGATTGTCAACACATCCTTTTGATGCGCACTTACCATATGTCTTCATGATGGATCCTAGTGGTATGCAAAGTAGGCTAAAGAGAAGGTCCACAAAATTGGCACCAACTTCTGCATACAGCACTGATGAGTTGTTCTTCGTCTGAAGAACCTTTATCTTGACATCGTTCAGGTTGGGATCGGCATCATTTCCTTGTTCAGGATACATGTTCTCGGTGAGGATATCAATGGCGGAATCATCGGACGCCATAGCAGTATCGAAGTAGTGAGCAGTTAAAGCGTTCTTGGACGTTAATGATCTCTTAAGCAGGCTAATCATCTGTAACAGATAGATCACACATAAGTCACGTACGCGAAGACAGTATATTGCAAGCGTCTGAAAAAACAGAGGTCAGATATGCAAAACTTGTCTGAACTAAGGTCGAGAGTCCTCTGCTCAAGACTGGAGGGATCCTGCACGTCAAACTTGTCGAAAAGGGTCAACATGAGAGACGTCGATGCTGGTGCCACAAGGAAACCATCGGTGACGATGAACTTCACGTCGCCTTTGACAAAAACCCCGGCGTCGGAACCAGCAGCAGCTGCAGCAGAGCTCTCCGGCCTCTCCCCGTCGCGCTTGGCGCCGTCGACTCTGACCTTGAGGTCGCAGCATTGCTTCGCCGCAGCGCTGATGGGCCTAAGCAGCATCCCCTTGCAGGCCTCGGTTCTGAAGAAGTCTGTGGAGAGCTCCTCCACGCTCTTGTAGATCTCGTCGAGGCATCCGACCTGGGACTGCTTGCCGAGGAGGCGAACGACGGTGCCGAGAGGCAGCGTGAGGAAGCCCAAGAGCACGTCGACGAACTCCTTGCCGGACTCCGCGAAGATCACCCTGCTCCTCTCCCTGTCCACGAAAACCTTCACCTCGATCGTCGGATCTACTCTCGTCGCCATGGTGGAGGTGATCCGGTGAAGTGCGTGTGTTGCAGAGCGTCGTCTCGGGGATTAAATGTGGAGAATTTGTTGTGCAGCCCAAACGGCAAGCATTACTAGTAGTGAAGTCGGAGCAGTTCTTTATCGGAATTAGACTTGATGATTTTGATGATGGTACTCATTCTTCGAATTATTTCCCACGGGGGAGTGGAAAGGGTTCATCCATCTAGCGTTACGAATTTTAACGATTTTGCTAATGAACAGGTGCCTGATTTTTTTCTTTCGTCTCAGTCACTTTTGTATGTGCATATGTGCGCGCGCGTGTGCGTATGTGTGTGTGCATGTGCCTGCGTCTATGCACGTGTGCCCATGTTTGTGTCTATGCGCGCGGAACCACGTCAACGTTGACGATTAGTCTTGAACTTAAATGTAGGTTTTTAGGTATAATATGTCGGCGGCTTGTTCTGTCGGCAGCAATGGTCGTTCGGTTGTTCATGGACTTTGATGTAATTTTATTATATTTTGGGTGCTTTGTATTTTTGATGAATCTTTATAATAGATCTAATAATTTCACAAAAAATGTATAATACAGATATATACAGTAAAAATTTCATTCTGTGGACAGTGCACTGAAAACGGACACAGCTTGGTGCCTTAAAGGCACCTGTCTTTGGGTCACTGACATGTAGACCAGCTATCTGTTGGTTTCACATGTCATAAACACAAAGGCAAGTGTCTTAAGGCACCGAAACATTGTCCACCGAAAACAACTCTTTCTGTTGGTTGAGAGGAGTGGAGAGAAATGCAGAGTGTTGTCACGATGTAGCCAACCATCATCTGGAATGGTTTAGACCTTACATAGATGCAAACAATTGGTCGAAATTGCCCACAGGAAAAGTAGATTGTACTACATTAGTGAACTTACAAATCTTAGCTCAAATTTTTGTGGAAGGAAAGGTGAATCGATTCCATCTAGATATAATTCTAGAATGGTCCTTCACAGATTTCTTTTGAAGGGTTTATTTTAAAGCAGCAGATGCTTCTCTTGTTTTTTTTTTTCAAACAGAGGGGACAAGATACATGCTATTTGCGCTACTACACTTCAGGTTTTAAAGAAAATCAATTATATACTCCCTCCGTCTCAAAATTCTTGTCTTAGATTTGTCTAAAGAAGAATGTATCACTCACGTTTTAATATTAGATACATTTGTATCTAGACAAATTTAAGACAAGAATTTTGGGACGGAGGGAGTATAAGACAATGGCCGACATATGTTACATTCAGCTAAAAATTTAATCTGCCAATGGATTGAAATTTGAAACCTTAAGTCATGTGATCTTAGTAGCTTATGCCTGGATTAGTCTACTTTTGTAAAGTGTCTGCTAATTGAAATTTAAATATTTAAAGAAATGAGATATTCAGTAGTGATATTCATTCATTGGATAATCTATGGATCAATTGGAGCAAACACTAATGAAAGGGAGTAGGGGACTAAGGGATCTGGACCATTCCAATGGTAGAGAATTCCATTGAGCTTTGATGGCGGTGAAGCGAGGTATAGATAAAATAGTCGGTATTTTTTAATACATGAATGGAAACCATATTCTCGAAAGAAGTTTTTGCCCAACCAAATAAAATACACGGCCAAATGATACAAGATGGTGAGGAAGCCCTTATATCATGTCGAACCCAAGATAGCCTGATCACAGAGGATCCTGGGAAAAAGTACATGAAGGACTGCTTACAACTCCGCGCTACACCCCATAACACCTAAGCTTCTCGACAACGCCCCCGGGAGGGAGAACGGCGCAAAGAATCACCGATGTTGAGTCCACAACAGACAAATGTTTTCACCTGAAACCCAACCACAGAGAGGAGCACCATGACAACGTCTTCAAGAAGAGATCAGCGCCCTCGAGTGTCGCCATCATCGGCGACAAAGCGTGAATCTTTCGCTCGGCAGCTCCCTGTGCCACGACAAGGCCTACAGGACAAGCATGACAAGATCAGAACTTCAGATCGGATTGGGGCACGCTGCCATAGACAGAGAGCATCCGAGCCATCCGTCGCTTCACCTCCTGCCGCCCACGCAACCATGAGGGAAAGCCACCACCTCCGTCATGGTACCCGCCAGAGAGCCAACCATGTGGACCACTATCCGAGGTTGTCGCCTCCCCGGCCATGTCTAAAACACCACAACCTGCCCACATCATGGTAGGAGTAAAATGTTTCTCCTTTCAATCCAAGCCTGGTTAAACGTCTCAAACGTATTTATAATTTTTAATTGTTTCATACAATTATAATATCACTTTTGAATAATTTTTATTACAATTTTATTATTTTTTCCAGGGGCCTACTCACATGAGGTGGCCGTGTGGGCCCCCTAGCCCCGCCTTATGTTGATTCCTTTGCCATTAATCCAATTTTCTCAAAACCCTCCATACCATTTTTTTGATATTTTTTCGGTGCTGCATGTTCCTATTCCGTGTAGATCCAATCTGCAGGCTTGTTTTGGAGTCATCTTCATCACTTTGCAGCCACCATGAACATGTATGAGTAGTTTCCTTATGACCTTAGGGTCCATACCAGTAGCTACAGAGCATCCTCTCTCCCTTGCGATTCAATACAAAGTTCACGTGAGCTGCCTCAAATGACCGGGGGTTAGTATGATTTAATCGATGGTTATGTTTGTTGGGATATGATGAGTTGTCACTTTATGATTGATTGTTCGTTGAATTATATTGAATATTTTGAAATTTCTTTGCTGCATAATTAAGTAGCCATGTATGTTCCTATCTATTTATCGTCTCTGGCCAAGATTGATAGCTAGTTCTTCAAAGGAAGTTGTGCATGATAGTGGGTACAATCTTGGGGTGAATTTGACCCCAGTGACAATAAGGGATTGAACACGTATTGTATTGTTGTCACTAAGGATAAATGATGGTTTCTTTATTACACTTACATGATAGTTTTATTCTCTACATTATGTCATCATACTTATTGCAATGCTTTGTTTAATGTAAACTTAATACTTCGATATGCATGTTCGATAGCGGTCTTGGGGTGAAGTATAAGTTCTAGATTGATACATCTCAAATGTATCTGTAATTTTTTATTATGTCATACTATTATAACTAGATGATACCCCGCGCGTTGTGGCGGGACATTTGTTTGCGATAACATTAGTGTGCTAACTTGTACCTTATTCTTTTTCTAAGCGTGGAAGCATGAAACATGTCAAATGGAGAGCAAGTACTGACAAATACTTTTCAGTAACTATAATTATTATTATTATACAACAACAAATTTTGTAGTTTTTCCAAGTCTGACAAACATGTGGAACTACATCCATAATTTGGCCAATAGAGAGCAATCAATCAATATATCATCAGATATCACTATATACAAAAAATGGACATCTGAAGATTCTGCTAGCCTTAAAGACTACATCTTGCAAAAAATACATGTTTGGTAGGTCTACATGCATCCTTGCTTCAAGCCTTCTCTCAAAGTTCCGCACTTCTGCTAGCCTCAAAGACTATATGTACATCGTGCAAAAAAATACATGGATGACAGGTCATTGCTTCAAGCTTTCTCTAACAGTGTGAATTATTCATAGGCTTTATGGCTTATTGTAAATAAGTGGACAGATAAAAATTGGAAGATAGGCGGAGGAGGGAAAAAGAGATATAACGACAAATTTAGCAGGGGAAATCCTGAGCTCAACTCATTTGGTATGTATTCAGCAGACTTAAAAAATGAAACAAAAAAAAATCTTTTCCATTGCAAGATATATATGTTTTCCTAATAGGCAAGAAATGATGGCTGACAATATTAGTATTGAAGAAGAAACATGTATTAGTAACAACAGTAAATTGACAGAGAACGACAACTGCATGATCTTGGCACAAACCGCAAGATCATAGTTGGGTTCAACATGTTAATAGACAATGTCACGGATTTAAACATCGAGAATATTTACCCTGCACAAATACATTACTTACCAGCTTGTTTAAGTCATCATATCATGCATTTCCTAGGCGTTCGATTAATCCAAATATCGAACAATAGAGTTGTTGCTGCTAGATCAAAGTAGTTTCTTACCAAGGAAGACATAAAGTTATGCACCAATATAATGAAAGAAATAATGTACAACAATATATATTTATGCTCATAAGGAAACATATAGAAATTTAAATGTTTTAGTTTCTGTCAAAGAAAGAAAGATAGAAGAAGCAGGATCAGGCATAGACCTACCAGATCGTATGACGGCCATCGGATGTTCAGTCCTGTCATTCTTCGCAACCACGCCACTTCATGGGCTGAGACTCGTTAAGATTGCTTCCACGACATGCACACGATGTATGAGAACTCAGATCCTAGAATATATTTATTTTCTTGATTTACAACATTGTTGATGGAGGTGAAATTTGGTGGTCATTAGCATATATTGTGAATGTCCCATGAGTATGTTCTTGACTCTTGGATACGAAGAAAAGAACAGGGGGACAACATTAGTGATAAAGATATTGATGGATTCAAAAGATATAAATGGTGAGGGGAATAAGTTATTACGTACAAATTTTCAGATTTGGGTACCAGATCGACACGGAACGTATGTACCAAATCTAGCGGAATAGTTCTAGAGACCACAATTCAAGCATAAGGAATCCTATATAGCAACAAAGTATGAAACTGTTGTCCGGCCAACATGTGACAACCATAAAAGCCACAAACAGTAAACTAAAACGGATGACAAAAACCTAATCAGTGTGTCCATTTTAAGATAATTATCTATGACAAAAGAGGAACACATGTTCATATACATAAACGGTCCACCTTATAATTCCATGTGTAGATATATCTAGCAATCAAATTACTTGCCTCTATAGTCTTGGCTGAAATGATACAATATTTAATTTACCGCTAACAAACAACCATGTGAAAAACTTTCACCCACTTTAGTATGAAATTTTGGCAAATAATTGATTTGCATGCCAGCAAGTAAGGACCCTGAAAAATCAAAAAAGAAACTCATTCATATCTAATCTACCAGATGCTTATGCTGAAACCTAAAACAAAGGACAATAAGGTTGTAAGTTGTAACCATTGGGTTTGAAGATAATACAACAATAATTAAATTGTACCACAGAGGGAACTGTTGCATGGAGAATAAAAAAAAGGGCAGCCTGGTGCATGTAGCTCCCACTTGCGCAGGGTCCGGTGAAGGGTCCGACCACTTTGGGTCTATTGTATCCATCTCAAGTCTAAATGAGATATACAGGAATCTTAAGAACTGCATGTTTTCACTGAATCCAACCAGAATTCAGATCTGGGTGCATGCAGTTACTCGAGTCAATGGGAATTCAGAGTTTTCGCTAGATGCAAGGGAATGCAACAAATTTATATACACGGTTCCATAGCAGTGAATGTATTCACCCTTGTATGAACAAAGCAACAAACGTATGAGAATATGGCATCGTATCCAAAATTAGTGGTATAGCAGCAAGACAATAGATGAGGATTGGAGGGGGCGGAGGGTGTTGTGGACAAACCTGATACATTAGAGATTTGTCCCATCTAGCTTCATTGCCTCTGCCACACTACGCCATGATCCCCTGCTTCTCTATCCTTCATAGCCGCCACATGCCTTATCCTTCTCACCCCCCTCGAATTCGTCGAGCGGCGGCAGGTGGAAGGGAGCCGAGCAGTGGCTGCTGGGCGCAGTGCTAGCAGCCGCCGATCTGGCGTGGATGGCAATCTTGGAGCCGGCTTCTTGTACCAGTGTCAGATATGTGAACCAATAAGAAGGAGCGGACGAGGCTGGACTGGTTGGGAATTAAAAAGTGGAAGTGGAAGGGGAACACGAACGGGCGGCTGCGTTGGTGCTACCGTTCTTGGAAGGTGAGTTGAGGAAGGTGGAGCGAGCGCAATGCGGGATGCGCGGCTGCGGGTGAGGGAAAAAACAGGGTTTTTTTTCACCGCCGTGACAGCAGGGAAGTAAGATTGATTGGGTGCTTTTGGAAACTGAATATGACGTGGCACATCGCTGATATGGATATTGTGCATGGTGAGAGAATAGAGAGTAGTGGGGAGCAACTTCTTAAGGATGGTAGATTTCACTTTTGAATACTTTTTATAATATTTTAAATTATTTTTCTGGATGAACCTATTAACTCAGTGCTCAGAGGTAGTTGTTTTCTGCATGTTTTTGGTTTTTTAGAAAATCCATATCTATGTAGGTAAAAAGAACCTTAAGGATTTAATAAGATTCTTTTCATGGCCACATGATTCCAGAAAGTGCTAGGACTTACCGGGGGCCAGCCAGGGCCCCACGTGCCCAGGGGTTACCCGTGTGGGTAGGCCATGTGCCCCTGGTCACTGCCTTCCATCCATTCTCCCTTCTATAAATTCCATATTTTGCGAAACTCTGCGAGTGATTTTTCTCCAATTTTTTCCGCCCCCACATGTTTCTGTTTCGAGGAGATCGATCTGGAGGCCTATTCTGGTACTCTGCAGAGGGGGTATCCATCACTGGAGGCTTCTTCATCATCATGTTGCCTCCATGACCATGTGTAAGTAGTTCCTTCAGGCTAGATAACATCCTCCGTCGAGCCTATCACGAACATTTTCGGACATCCCCATTTCCTCCCCATAACCGAATGTGGGGATTTGTGAACAACCCAGACAGAGCGGGGATCCGGTTGGGTGGCCTTTTGCCTTTTCTCCCCTGTTCAGGTAGTGACCAGGTTGTCTGCTCAAACGTTTTGGGAGGATTTGAGTGGTCCGGAACCGCCGGACACCTCCATAATGAGGCTTGCTTCCTCCAGCGCGCTCCCTGCATTGCCATGCTCTATGCTGACCACATTCGATCTTCTCGATCCAACCCAGGTTGGAGTGTCTTTGGTCCGGTCCCTTAAAACAACAGGGCCGCCAACCTGGTCTATCCGGTCCAATCCAAACGGCAGCTTGGTCAATGACCGGACCGGCCCAGACAGTGTCCACTCTTATCAGGTATTCCTTAATTAGTGATCTAAACGTTTTTATATTTTTTTATGGAGGGAGTAACATCCAACTTACCTGCACCTCGAAGCATTTGCAGATACATATATGGTAATTGGTTGAGCTGCGTGTCAAATAGGTTGCGGGATTTGGTCCTAACTGGAGCATCCGCTCTATGTTGGGCTGTATGGCTTTGTCCTAATGACATTTGTTGTTTTTAAAAATGATTATCAACTCTATTGTGCATGTTATGTACTCCATCCGTCCCATAATATAAGAACATTTTTGACACAAACGTTTTTATATTATGGGACGGAGGAAGTACTTATGTATACAGTGGCTTCATATTATACTTTGTACTAGAAGCGTATGTGCGCGCGAGCGTCTCTAGAAATCTCACTTATTTTTAGTGTGTTTATATAATGTTGTGGCTATTGTTTCTAAGTGGATGGATCGTCCTAAGATTACGTCAGTGTTCCTTGTATTAGCAGAGCACGGGTCAGCCACATCCACAAGAACAAAGGCATGGCCAACAGAGGAACAACGAAATCGAAAGCTCCGACCAACAAATGCAGAGCAACACAACAATAGAAAAACCATGAGACATCACCACCAATAAAGAGACAGGTCACAGCGCCAGAACGAACCATAGCACCCCCGCATCAGCACAATAACCATAAACCCAAAATCCACCAAATCGAAACGGAACACGTCGCCCAGAACCCACCGACCAAACACCTCATCAACAATGGATCTCAGGAGTCAGGATGACATGACCCCTTCTCCTGGCCTATCCCTAAACCAAAACTAAAAGAAGGATCACAAGGGAAGGGAAAACAAAGGATGGTCGATAAACTAATCGAAATGAAGTCGCATGACACAAAGCAGTTCTTGAGATGTTGGTGGCCTCGCTGATATAGATGTGGAACCCGACCTTAAAAGTGGGTATACGTGTTGACTTACAATGTATAAAAACTTCCATTTTCAGAAGAAATTTGGTGACACCACATTGTTCAAACTATCTTAAAAGTTCAAGTTCAAGGAGGGGAATTAGGACATACAAGTACGATTTAGCATACGAATTTTCAGAGCCCAAGCTGAACAAGGGGAATCACAAAATAAATAGTCCTTCCTAATATAGGCCGGAGCTGAGGTGAGGTAGCTTCTTCTTGTTCTTCGGAGGCAGAAGCACCGAGCTGAGAGCTTTGGGAGTCACCTAGGCGGCTTTCAGTAGCTCCGTCAGCTACAATAAAAAAATCAACAATACCACCTACTGTTTGCAAATCAAAGGATGACAACATGGCAGAACATTTTTGGCAAAGATAGTAACCTGAGATTTTGCGAGGCTGAATTCTTTCTCCGCAAGATCATTTGACTGAATCTTGGCCTCACAAACAACTTGTATAGTGTTCTCCAAGGATAGTGGAAGAACATGCAGATTATCAGTCACCATGAAGTTCTGAGGGCCTTGCTTGACATACCCTTTACCCTTGTCACTTCCTCCCTTTGGGGATTTCGGATCACATTCACAGAGGTTTGTGGTCTTTACAGTGTCACGGCAATTCACATAATTGCCATGTCGATCTTTCGCGTGACAGTTGACATGCTTCGGAAAACCTAATGTCTTTATGCACTTGAAGCATGCCTTAATTTGTTGCTTCCTTTGAGCTGATTCTTCAGCTTGCACTATCTTAGTAGCTTCAGAAGTAAAGAAAGGTGCCAGCTTTGGTGATAGTAGCAAGCACTGGCATGGTTCTCTGATGCATCCTTTAGCACTTCCATCTATCCTACTGTACAGATTAGCGATGCATCCAATTGATGGCCATGAACCATAAGTCTTAATGATGGATCCCAGTGGTACGGTCAGGAAGCCAAATAGGAGCTCGACGAAATCGTCATTAACTTCAGCATAGAGCAGCGATGAGCTGTTCGTCCGAAGAACTCTTATCCTCACATTGTCCAACTCATGCTCAGCATCATTTCCCTGCTTAGGATGTAAACTCTCCAGTAGCATCTCTAGGGCTGAAACATCAATTGAGATGGCAACATCAAAACAGTGACCAGTTAAAGGCTGCTTCGACGTCAATGATCTCTTGAGCAAGTTAGTCATCTGTAAAAGTAATAAGGGATTATAAGACCAATACACGGAATATTGCCGAGTTTTATAAAAGAATAATTGGAATAATTAGCTAAAAAAAACTGAGTTTGGATGACAAACCTCGACTGAACTGAGCTGGATCATCCTCTGCTCAAGACGGGAGGGATCCTCCACCCCAAACTTCTTAAGAAGTGACAACATGAGAGAAGTTGAGGCTGGTGCTACTTGGAGATCATCAGTCACGATAAACTTCAAGCATCCTCTGACAAAAACTCCATCTGCAGAACCAGTAGCAGAAGTGATATCACAATTCTCCGGCCACTCTCCAGGGATCTGCCCCATGACTTTGCCGCATTTGCAGGCAGCGCCGGGGACCGAGCTAAACGAGCCGTCGGCCTTCGCGCAGCAGCTCGTGTCGCCGCAAACATAGACCTCCCTGTGCTTGGTGTCTTCGACTCTGACCTTGAGGTCGCAGCATTGCTTCGCCGCAGCGCTGATGGGCCTAAGCAGCATCGCCTTGCAGGCCTCGGTTCTGAAGAAGTCGTTGGAGAGCTCCTCCACGCTCTTGTAGATCTCGTCGAGGCATCCGACCTGGGACTGCTTGCCGAGGAGGCGAACGACGGTGCCGAGAGGCAGCGTGAGGAAGCCGAAGAGCACGTCGACGAACTCCTTGCCGGACTCCGCGAAGAGGACCTTGTTCTTCTCCTTGTCCACGAAAAGCTTCACGTCGACCGTCGGTTCTTCTTCCGTCGCCATGGTAGAGATGGTGATCGATGGGGATGCGTGCTCTGGCCTGCAGAGTGGCGCCTTGGGGCTTAAATATGCTACTGCTACATGCTATGGATTCGGGAAGTTCACGAGACGTCACGTCTGAGAGCATGGTTAGAGGGTGCTTGATACATTTTAGTCCCATGACTAAAAGTAGTGGGACTAAAACTTGCTAGCCTTATCCATGTTTGGATTCAAATACTAAAGAGACTAAAATTAAGTTATTGAGCATTTATTATTCTCCAAACCCTCCAATCCAGAACTCGTGTTAAAGGAGAGACATTAAATGATGAGAGAGAGGGCTAATACATATTTTAGTAGGTTTCTTATGACTAAAAAATTTTAGCCTCAAAACTAGTCCTAGCCTCTCTTTAGTCAGGGGTGCTTGGAACTTTAGCCTCTAAAAGAGACTATTTTTAGTCAGACTAAAAATAGTTTCTTGGATCCAAACACCCTCTTGGTAGTATAGCCACCTGCTGGCTATAAGCCAGTGCCATGTCATTTACAACCTATCTTAGCTAATATGTACAATAGTAGATCAAAAAAATGTATTATTTTTTTATTATGTGGCACACCTTTCATTCTCACAAAGCGCCTAGGAGCACGTGCTAGAGCTGGCTCTTCACGAAGAGCCCGCTTACCTTCTCTCTTCTCTTCTCTTTCTTCCAACTAAGCAGAAATATACTAGTTTATTTTTTATAGCTCGCTGATTCAGCTCTATTGTACTTGCTCTGAAGCGGAAACGACGGACGGAACGCACGGGGCGAAGAGTCGGCCTAGCAGTTATGTTTAGCTCTTCGATTTCCACATGAAAGCTTCTGCCCTGGAGTGGAATACTCCCTACTTTCTAGTTTATAAGGCTCAATTCAGAAATCTCATCAACTAAGATAGATGGTGAGTGGTAGAATACCTTTTGTAGTATGCAAAAGCACCTAATTAATGCTTTTGTTTTTCTTAAAAAATTATGTTTATCAATGCATTAATTACAATGCATGCATGCATAAAGTATATGCATTGGTCAATTTTCTCTTACTTGCATGCAATAATTTAATGCATCTTGGAATTTAAACTTGTGATGGGGAACAACCAAATTGAGCCTTACAAAATAGAAAAGGTTAAATTTTGAGATAAGCCCTATAAACCGAAAAGAAGGGAATAGTTTCGTCGATGATCAACTTCGGTTATGTTCAATTTAGGTGCCATTGATCAACTTCTGTAAGCCGACTGAAATTTTATTTTGGAGTAGTCGGTTTTGTGTGCCATTGATCTTGCTTTGTGGTTCATGCTTTTTTTTCTGGTATGTTCTCTCAAGTGTTTGGTTTGTGCTAAATGGACTGAACATATATTTTGGTCAGTCGATTTCTTAATAGGCTGATGCCCATTACTAGGAGCGACCCACCAACCCCCTTGTCCATTTGTTTTTCTGTTTTTATCTGTTTTTGCTTTTATTTTTTATTTTCGTTTATTAGTTTGTTTTTATATTTTTTTTTGTGCTTATCTTCTATCTTCTATATCTAAATAGCTAGCCTTCACTAACTATTTCTCTCAACATGCAAGCATACCATATCGTCCCACAACATGCATGAGAAAATGTCCACCCCGACTATCATATTTCTCTACATGCAAGCATGCCACTTCATTATTAAACATGCATGAAAAAAAGACTCATCTCAACATCCAAACATACATAAGAAATTTCATTCTATTATGCTATTTATAATTAATAAAAAAATTACAACTATATAGTAATCAAACATAATAAATTATATGTATTTTCAGTTTGAGCTTTTTATATTATTACTTCAAATATGCATGTATCATGCAACGAATCACACTGAAATATTGCAAAATATCCCCGCAACAACATGCAGGGTATCATCTAGTTTTCGAAATGTTGCGTGAGTGTAAATATATACACACGAATACTGTACAATATGTGCCAAAATTGCATTATTATATGATTAATATTTGCATATTAAAAAATGCAATTCAGTGTAAAGTTGTGTGCAAGTTTATGTTATTTTTTTTCATTTTATTTCTTCTTAAGGGGTAATACCAATACTAATTCATTCTTATTTTATAAAAACAGTTATTTAAATCTTGTTTTAGTTTTCTTTTAATTTTTCTTCTCTTTTTTAAGGGTGACACCAATGCCACTAATTCATTCCTTCATAGGAAACTTAGGTTTTGCAAAAATTCTACTATCATATATTTATTCAGGCATATTTTAAAAATAGCAATTTTTGTGTAAATTTTGTGTAAATTTTGTCATTGTTTGCTTTAGACTTTTATTCATTTTCTTAAAGGGCAATAACAATGCCACTAATTCATTCTTCCTTAGAAAAATTTATAACTTTGGTTTTATTATCATTTTATTTTAGGTATCTTTAATGGTAATACCAATGTCAGTAATTACACAATAATATTCATGTTCTTGCATATTTAAAAAAGTGCACTTTTTTGTATATAGTGTGGAAATTTTGTCATTGTTTGTATTAGTTTTTTCTATGTATTCTTTCTTCTTAAAAGCTAATACCAATGCCACTAATTCAACAATAGAAAAACTAAATATTTTGATTACGATTTTTAAAATTTTCTTCGTTCTGGAAAGTAAATAACAAAGCTACTAATTCCTTTTTTTCTTATAGATCTTCATTGTTTCGAATGTTTTTCCTTTTTTTTCTTAAAGGGTAATACCAATGACACTAATTTATTCCTTTTTAGAAGTATTCTCTTTTGGGGAAATTTCCCTATTATATTCCTCCTAGTTCAGTTTATGTTATGTTAACTAAGCCCAAGAATTTGGTGGGCTTCTGTATTTTGGTTGCAAGAGTTTGAGTTTCTGTTTTTTTAGTATGTGTCTTTTTTGTGGGGTATATGTCTTTATTTGTTGATACTTACTTGGTTTTTGTCGTATTACAGTATTTTAGCTTGAAAAACAATACTACTTTAGATAAGATTTTTAGCACATTCGTGTATCTATAGAGTATGTCGTTCTTTGTTCATGCTGCTAACCAGATACTGATACATACGTAGACTCGTAGAGGGAGGGAGTTGGTTTGAAGCTAGCTAGCTTTAGTACGTAGTTTAGCTTACCTGAAAGAGAAGCCAAGGATATAAGGTGTTGCATGCAGTGTGTTGGACTACACATATGAACTTTTCTGCATGGGCTGGGCGGGATGCTTTTCCACTCGCGTAGCTCCGCCCGTATCTAGCCAGTTGTGGGGGAAAAGTGTCTGGTCCGAAATTTAAATTCAGTCAACTAATCCCTAGGCACTCCCTTGTTTGAACTTTGAACGCATCTTAGGCTGTTTTCCAACTTGAAGGCGTTTAGCTACATGTAACTTTGCCATGTCGCTTGGAGCCCATTCAGATTTATGTTTTCTCGAGAAGTCTGAAGGCCATATATTATGAAAAAAAATCAAACCTTACAAAACCTTCCTTATGAGAATAAAAAATTATAGACAAGTCTTTGAAGAAATCAGTGTTGTCTCCCTTATGCATAGCAAAGCTCGTTGCTGACTCCAGGCCAATGTCTCAGTGAAGCAGTCTTGTTGAAACCCATCAGGAAGTCGTCGATATAGACCAGAAGACATCAACGATCATGACCTGGATAGGTCACCATCTTGGAGAACCTGACACTTAACTGGTCCAGAAATTAAGCCCAACTTTAGTCAGACAAAGGAGGAAAACACAAATCTCGTCAGTTCCCCGAAGGAGCTCAACCTGGCTAAGCTCCATCGAATGGGGAAGGAACCAGAGAGCAAAAACACGCCACAACACCATGACCTATGTAGGACGCCATCGATCAGTAGACAATACAAAAAAAATGATGCCCTTGCCTGAAGCTCCACACATGATGGACATGACTTTATTTATCATCGCCAATGGCAACATCGCTTCATCACCGCCAGCTAGACACCTAAGACTTAACTCAAATTAAAGCTCAGATGACTAGAGACTATAGAGACAACCCAGACCAAGGTCCCCCCACCTCGTCGGTGCTAGAAGGCACCCAAAGGCGAGGGGAACCAACATCTATGGATCCCTTAGAAGGAAACTTAGCACCCTTTGTTCTTGAAAGGAGCCCATTCAACTTTAGAAAAGACTTGATCAGTGTCACACAATATGAAACAGAAGGAAAGTTCGACATGAAGTTGCCATATTCTAGCATGTCAATTGCGACGCCCCTACAAATTTTTAAAAATGATCAAAATATCATTACAAGTGAAGGTCCAAGGTAGTACATGTTGCCCTCACAATGAGTTGATCAAACATATGTTTTTAATGCAAGTTTACTCAAGTTGTTTGGTCCATAGCCAACATGGTCTCTAATCTTTGTCCACCCATAATGATGGTCATCTCCAGAAATTCGAGGCCCGAGGGCAAAAATCATAATTTGGTCCATTTTTTTAAATCATATAACTAAAGAACATATGTACCTAAAGCATACTATCACTTTATTATATAATTACAAGTTTATTTTATTTTGTACAATATTTAGACATGTATCTAAATTATTTCTAAAAAATTAGTAGAAGGGCATTAAAACAATTAACTAACCTCATGTTCTACCAAAAAGAAGAATCAGTCTAGTATCTCTTGAAATGATATCTTCAATCATATCTTCATACTTAATCTTTTCTAGGACATCCTTTTCAAGTACTATTGTCGCTAATCCATTGAGTCTTTCTTGTGTCATGGTAGAACGCAAGTAGGACTTCAACAACTTGAGTTTAGAAAACCTTATTTCCACATATGCAATCGTCACATGAATGGTCAAAAAAATTATGTATGCAACTACAACATTAGGATATATTAAGGAGTGTTTCTTTAAATATTCATAATACAAGTTGACCCATAGATTTCTGAACTAAACTGTGGAGCAAAATCATCTTGCAAAATTATTCAACCCCATCAATTATCTTCAAGATTAACACAAGCAGACATCGAACCCGTGTCATCCAATGATCGTAACCTAACTGAAGTACTACCTCCATTTGGGTTATTGGTTCCATCGTATTTCATGCCAAATTTTGATTGTAGATTTGATATACAAAATATAAGTCGTAGGTCACAAAACTTATATTTTTGGGTTCATATTCGAAAGAGGTTTCCAATGATACTATTTTGTGGTAGATTACTTATTTTTTGTTAGTTAAATCAAAGGTCAAAGTTTGACCCATAATACAAAGGGGGCTAATAAACCCGTACGGGGGTAATAAACAAGAAACCAAATGTCTTTCATACCCTAGATATTGTTCAAATCTTAATAGTAAGAAAATCACTCAAATCTCGTTCTAAGTGAAGTTATAGTTCGATCAACAACACATGTAAGATAATTGAACCTAAATGACTCCTCTACGGATTCTGAATCAATAGATGCAGAACCGGCTCCCTCATCGAAATATCTTTTCATTTTAATTTTACGCTTGGTGCAGAACTTTGGATTAATATCCATCTCCATTGCTATTTTTATCAAACATAAAATTGACTAATTAGTGTGTAATAAAATAAGGATCGAGTATAACCAATCGGGAGCAAACTTTGTTTTTGTTATACTCATAACCTAGCCCCAGGGACAATCAAATTCATTACGGGTTCCAATATGACAATGCCTAGCTTCATGGACACACAATTTTGTCATACTCCTATTCTTAATCTAGTGACAGGAATGTCAAAATTAATCAATTACCAGGCTACTAGTGATCATTAATCCAGAAATAAATAAATCGGTTACCAATATCTAGGATTGGAGAACTAGAGACAGGGTGTCGATCGCTGATGGACGAAGCCAGGAAAGGATGAAGCTACCAGCCGGCGTCCTGGACGATGTTGGCGAGATGAATAGATTAGCGGAAGGGCGAAATGATCCGTCGATGGAATAGAAGATTAGCCAGGAAAGGATGAAGCTACCAGCCTGACCAAGCCTGGCAGCCAACCCCCAAAGTCAGAGCATGCTTTGCAAGATTGTGAGTCTCAACATTCGAAGTCCTAAACTCATGGCTAAAAAAAGAAACAAAAGCCCAAGAATATTTCCCTTATTTCATGAACTACCGCACCATAGCTTGCAACGATACCACTTTTAATCGCTTCAATGATCACCTTGCGGACCGATGCCACAAAAATCCTCTGAACATAAAGATCCTCAGCTAGAGCCAACGCCTCTCTGGTAGCTAGGGTTTCTAGGGTAGCATGGTCCTCAATGATTCAGAATACCATCACCGAAGCTCCAAAAAAAGTACCCTCTTGGTAACCACATATCGCTCCTATCCCCCCCCCCCACACACACAAACCCCTTATTGCAGTCGGGTTGAAAACTTGCGGTTGCGAGAGGGACGCAACCACTTACAATTGTGTGTTTGATAGTGTACATGCAACTAACACCAGTGAATTCATGGATTCGAAAAATCATGAATTCAAAATGAAAAATGAAAAATGAAAAATAAAAAAAGGAGAAGGAGAAAAAAGGGATAGGCTAATACGGGTAAAAGACACGGGGCGAGTAACGCGTCACTCTAACTCTCCCTCTCTCACTAATTTTTTTAGGGGTCCCTCTTTCACTAAATGCACCAGTGGCTAGATTTTCACGTCCATGCCCCCACTTCTCTTCAAAATGGCCTATAAAACACAAAAAATGCAGGGAATGGAAGGAAAAACTTGACAGGCGTACATCGGTATAGACTGTTTAAATGAAAGATGATCCATCAGTCTTTATTGATGATAGAAGTGTGGTATTTATACCCAGGCGGAAGTACACATGGTGCTTGGCGGTCAAGTAAACACATAGTTACTTGAGAGCCAAGGAATTACATAGTTGCCTTGAGAACCAAGTACATGGTTGCTTGAGAACCAAGCAACCTATCTAACAATTAACTTAATCCTAATTAGCTTAATTAATAAGCAACTATTCTATTCTTAACACTCCCCCTTGTACAATGCCTCTTCTTTGGTACATCCATCATCCTGACAAATTCTTTGAATAATCTTGAATGTATCCTCCAAAAACCCCGTGGGAAAAATATGAGCAGATATGTTGCAAAAACTCCTTTAAACCCAGTGGGAAAAATAATAAGGAGAAAATGATGCAACATATAATGATTATTGTCTCTTGATAACTCATATGAGAAAAACCTTTGAAGAAGGAGAAAAATCATTGATGAGTTTGGAGAACAATTAATGTCTTGAGTACTTTCTTTAAAAACCCCGATAGGGAAAATAAAAAGTATGACGTATTATCTTTGATATGATATTGCCTCATTAAAAACCATTATGAGAAACTTTGATAGAAAACTCATAAGGAAAAAGAGTGCGATATGATATGCCATTGAAACCTCCTTTAAAACACAGTGGAAAAAATATAAGGAGAAAGTGTATGACATATACGGGCACTTGTGTTTATATTGTCTCGTTAAAAACCTTTTATGAGAAACCATTAGGGGAAAACTCATGAAGGGAAAAAGAGTACAACATATGCAATCTTACAATTTTTAACAGGTTATAGTTTTGGAGATTACTCCCCATGAAGTTTGCAAATCTGGAGGATGTGTCATACCAATTCCATTGACATGACCATGGCATTGTGAAATATCTGTAGGATTTTCACAATATTTTGTTTGCAAATTGTTTCCTCACTTTCTGTAATTCGTAAGGATAAGTGATTTCAAGCAATGTGCTTTATGATATTGCTCTTCATATAACCTGTAGGTATTGAGTAACACAAGTGATAGAATCTTGATAAAATCAAGTTATGTGATTCTGATGAATTTCAACCACATGATTTCGAGTGTGGTTAATCATTCTACTGAGCCATGCATATTTTGCAATGCTTTTAAATAATGATAAGTGGAAATAGTTGTTAAAGTATATTTAGATGACTTTCATGAGAAGACTATTATAGTGAATTCAGTCATTGATATGGCATTGTTGGGATCAAATAAGGAGCCAATATCATTACATCATATTATGGTCATATTTTTTTATTTTCCTGATGGAATTCTCCTAGATTTATTGCGAGCTTGAGATATAAGCTAATATTTCTTATATCAACCATATACCTTTTGTTAGGGGTTGCACTCTGAACAAAAAGATAGCAAATATAGTGGCAGGCCTGACGTAGTTTGCAATGGTATGAGTGCAATGACATTAGTGAGATATAGAACTTCAGGTCCTGATATCACTTCATTATCACCCCTAGGTATGAATGGATTTGTACCCTATCAGGGGTACTATGACCATATTACATGTCTTTTATTGGTATGATATATTCACATTGAACTTCTCGTACATGTCTTGGATATATGTAGACCGGTATGTATTCTTGAGAGAATGCTCAAGTTGTAAGCTAAATTTGGTTAAATCCAAATTTTCTGTCTGGAGATGATTATGTGTATGTTTAGGTCTTGTATAGACATTGATGATGAGGTCATCAATATACACTGAGGTGATGAAAGGAAATCAAAATTTGGATTCCTTTATTAAAATAATCATCATTATTCAAGTAATCCTTTTGAAGAAGGATTCATTTAGTCGGTAGTATCATATGATTTTCGACTATTTCAAGTCATAGAGTGACTTATGAAGTTTTACACAAAACTTGTTGCGATTTGCTTTTGGATTCGGAAGTATAAGCCCTTCAGGGACTTCAATAGAGATTTCTGAAATGAGTGACTCATATGAGTATGTAGCCACTTCATCCATCAACTGCATGGATAATATTATTATTTTTATTGCCAATGATATTTAGTATCGAAACATAATTCCACTCATACCAAGCTGGTATGTTACATCGTAACCGATGTCGGGTCTCTGCATGATCCCTTTTGCTACAAGCCTTGCTTTCTCACCACCTCATTGACTTTGTCTATGAATGAGAAGTTTGTAGTATTCCATATGGAAGATACTTATGAGGAGTGGGTATTACTGCGGTAAATACCACTCGTTTGCAGAGCGAGTGCTATTCTTCATTACTTGCTTCCTTTTATGTGAACCAATATGAGTGCAAGAGGCACTCTACCATGGATTTTGGTTCAGGGCCCAAAAGGTTTTACCAATTTGAGAAGAATTATACGTCGACAAATGTAGTCTTTAGTTTATATGATTTTGATGGAATCATTGAAGTTTGTGAATAATATATTTATTCCTTTTTAACTCTTTGTGATTTCCTACAACAAATGGAGTCAATGTGTTTCGATGTCCCGGCACCAAAACATTTGTGCACATTTATGCCGGTCTTTGGATTATGAGCATCCAGTGAGGTGTCTTTAAACTTGATGTTGAATTACATTTACTGGTTGAGGATTTGATTTCCTCTATTTCCGTGAAAGCATATGAGAAATTATATCTCGTGTTGTCATATTTTCTCCCCCTCTTGCTCTCATTTGGGGAGAAGAGTGGTTTATCAGGTACCTCCACTCTTTCTAACACTTTACTGCAGGAATATAGAATTTAGTAACACCTTGTTATCAGTAAATGTATGTGGCAGATTTGCAATGTGTTACAAATATATGATTATCTAAACTTCTAGTTTAGATTCTTTGAGTACGTGGATATAAGGATTTGATGTCAATAATATTTTTAATTTATTTTTTGACATTCTTTGTGGTACTTATCTCCCCCTAATGCCGAAAAATATCCGTATTGCTGATGGAATCAGCATACGGGCTATGAATAATTTTGATTGACGGATAAATTGTTATTCCTCACATAGATCCCTAATTTTCTGTGAGTGCCCATTGATGTATGCTGGAATGGTGATATCGGTATGTACCGAATTATTGCAGATGGGAAATACTTTGTTGATTTCCATGTAGTTACTACAAGACGCATGATAAGAAACAATTGCAACACGCATGGTCATGGACCGAACAACAGGAGTAATATGACAAAATATACTAGTGTCTTCTTCGCATTTTCTGGTTCCAGATCAGGGTACTCCAGAAATCCTGCCACAGTTCAACTGATGCTGCTACTTAGGCAAGAGCACGCTGCTGAGTGCGCCGCGAGTCAGCATTGCAGCTCTCAGTAGCTTCAAGACCTGCGAACCAGCAAACCTACATCTCTCAGTGTTACAACAGAGAAGCTGAAAAACAAAAAAGTTAATAGTTATTTTTACCTGGGTCTTGTCAAGAGTGAGCTCCTTCTCCACAAGCTTCTCCTTTGGAATCTTAGCTGCACGCATGACTTGGAGAGTGTTAGCCAGTGAGAAATGACATACGCGCAGATCATTGGTCACCAATAAGTTTCTGAGCCCTCCCTTGACATATGCTTTAGCAGTATTACCGCTTCCATTGGTTGGGGACTTCGGATTCGTCTCATCAAATGTTCTCGACGAAGGGTAGAGGCAGCCGCATCGGTAACTTAAGTTACGGCACGTAAAGCAACTGATGAACAAACTCTTTGGACTTAATTCTTCTGTTTGTATTACATTTTTGCTGCAACTAAAGAAGGCTGCCAACTTCGGTGTAAGAAGTAAGCTTCGGAATTGTTGTTTTATGCATTCTTTTGCGCTCCCATCAACACTCGTGTAAAGACTATCGATGCACCCATTTGGTGACCATTCACCATAAGTGTTGATTATGGATGCAAGTGGAACACAAAGCAGTCCGAAGATAATGTCCACAAAATCACCTCCGACTTCAGCATACAACACTGAGGAGTTGTCGTCTCTAACAAGCTTTATCTTGATTGGACTAAACACAGGCTTTGTCTCATTGGCTTCTTGTTGAGGCAGACTTTGAAGGAGCCGATCAAGGTTTAAGGCGTCTGGTGAGATTGCAACATCAAAACACAGTCCAGTTAAAGGTTGCTTGGACATCAATGCATTCTTAAGCAGGCTAGTCATCTGCAAGAAATGACGATGTTTGTGAACTTAAGATAACCAATTAATTATGGCATTCCACGATGAAAAAATTGACACGCAGTTACAGTTTTGTGTACAAACCTTGTTGGAATTGAGTGTGACGACCTTCTCCTCGAGCTTGACTTCCCCTTGTAGCCCAAGCTTGTCGAATAGGGAAAACACGACGCTTGTAGAAGAAGGAGTAACTTGGAGATCATCAGTGATGATGAACTTCTGACCACTTTTAACAAATACCCCATCCTCATTGTCCCATACAGTGCCCCCCAAATTCGGTGGATATTCCCTAAAGTATGCCTGGCAGTCAGCTTTGCAATTGCAACTACCACAGACGGAGCTAAACTGCCTCTTCGTTGGGCAGAAGTAGTACCCAGTTTTATTGATACCATCCACTTTAACCTCAAGCCTATCGCAATAAAACCCGGCGGCATTGACAGGACGAAGAAGCATGGTTCTGCATGCCGCGGTTTGGAAGTGATCTCCACCGAGATTCTCCACGCTCTTGTACAGCTCATCAAGGCATCCTATCTGAGATTGCTTACCGAGACGACGAACGATTGTGCCGAGCGGCAGCGTGAGGAAACTGAAGAGGGCGTCGACGAACTCCCTGCCAGATTCAGCAAACATCACCCTTTTCATCTCCTTCTCGATGAACAGCTTCACAGCAACTGTTGGTTCGCCGTCGCTTGACATGGTCGATGAGTACTATGTTCGTAGGTGTTCTACCTTCTGATTAACTTAGGAGTTGCATATGGACCCTTTAAATATCCTCCATAGCGGCCTTGGTGGGCATCGGTAACAGCAGAATTAAATGCTTTTGGGTGGTGGAATCTGAAGGGGTTAAGCTTCACGCGAAGAGTCTCTACGTGGTATGCAGATCTTCCATTTCTCAAGAGGAAGGCGAAGAGGCAATTTTATTTTATTTTGAGGGAAACGTTTTTGTTCACTGGTTTGGTATGGCATATAACGCTTGCCGCGTGATGTATGTGTCAGTATGATTGCATATATCAATTCAAGGTATGAGATAGCTAATCGGGCTTGCTGCTCAGTCCGATGTATGTGTCAGTAGATTTGACGTGGGTTCAATCTTTTTTTTTTGGGATGCCTGTGCACTGCTACGATGCAAAGTCCATGGGCTGTGTCACCCTTTCTTAAAGTTTGGAACATTTAAAAAAACATTCAGAACATTTATCAAATTCTTCAAAACATTTTTTAAATTTTGGAAAAAAAATCAAATTTGTGAACATTTTTTAAATTCTTCATAACATTTTTTTGCATTTTTGAAAAAAAACATATTTGTGAACATTTTTAAATCCAATAACATTTCCAAATTCCTGAACAGTATTTGAAATGTGGGAATATATTTTTAAAATTCATGAACGAACTTTGAAATCGGAGAACATTTTTTTGAAATTCAAAACATTTTTCGTTGTACAGTAACATTTTAATTAATAAAAAACTTGTTATATTTTTAAAATCCATGATTTTTAATTTCCGACTATTTTAGGATCTTTTTATAAAAAATGTGAACATTTTTCGAGATTTAACAAGCAAAAAAGCGTAAGGGCATGCCCGTTTCCTGTCTCCCCGCCGCCCTCTACGCGCCGCAAGGGGTGCCCGTCCATCACCAATATTGGCCAGCCCAAGTAGCATCTGCATGTCCATTCGTTTTCTTCTCTGCTTCTTCATTCGTTTGGTTTTTTTTTCTCTAAAAAAATCTTCCGGTTTTTTACTTATGTTTAAATTTTCTAACATATTTTAAACACATATATTCCAAAACTTAGTTTACTTATTGAAAAGAACACATTCAGCATGCACTAGAAAAATGTTATTGCAGTGTAACCAGTTTGTTTGTGATTTTTTTTAAAAAAAATGCTTATAGCTTTCAAAAAAATGTTTGCGACATTTAAAAAATTCACGCATGTCAAAAAAATATTCAAAGCATTTTGAAACTTGTATACAACGTAAAAAAATGTTCGCATAATTCAGAAAAGAATATTTGTACTATTCAAAAAATATGCGTGACATTTAAAAAAATGTTGATGCATTTTGAAAATATTTTTATAAAATGAAAAAAATGTTTGCATAGTAAAAAATTGTTTCATAGCATTCAAAAACTTTTTAACGTGTATTTGAAAATTGTTTAACACGTATTCAAAAAAATGTTTAAAACATGTATTTAGAAAAATGTTCAACCTTGTATCAAAAGAATGTTCCTGATCTATACGAAAAATGTGTAAAGTGTATTGAAAAAAGTAGTCATTTATTGGAAAAATAAATAAAATGAATAAAAACCAAAGAAAATAAGTGAAAATGAACAAGAAAATGTTCCAGATCTATACGAAAAATGTAGACATATATTAAAAAATAAAATAAAATGAAAACCCAAAAGAAAAATACAAAAAAACCTGCACATAAACTTCTAAAATCGGTCTGAACTAGTCATAGAAGCTTCCTAAAACCCGCTCCCAGGAGCCCACATTGGGTCGGTCCATCTGGCGATCGCCTACTACGAGACGGAGTACCATCTCACAATAGGCAAGATATAGCTCTCTCGCTCCCTTCGTCCGAGCTAATGCCACTTGGTACTACCTCCCTTTTGGTTTAAAGGGCCCAATTCAAAAAACTCTTCAATCAAGGTCGATTGTGAGTGTCGATTCAAAAAAAGGTAGATTGTGAGTGCTGCAACAAATTGTAGGTTGCAAAACAGTGCAATTAGCGCTCTCATTCGCCGTGCTGTAATATGCATTAACTGCAGCGCATGCACGTATGCCCACTAAATGAGCAGAAACGGCAACATGCACTAGTCCGTGTTGAAGAGAATGAAAACGAGACTAGAAAAATGAAAAAACTGAAGGAAAAAAGATGGGCCTAATGAACCAAAAAGGAGGGAGTATCATATAGAGCAAGGCATAGCAAAAGTGTAAAAACCAACCAGATCCGCGCTTAGCGGAAGGGTGATTCGCACACCTCCTCCTCGACGGGGTTGGCATCGGCGCATGCCTCCCCCTTTCCTCTTCCATCTCTAATGGCTCTAACTTGATGAAGCAGTTGTACGTGACGGGCGCACAGGTCGTGCACGACCTGCCAATGCCGAAGACGAAGGCCTTTGTTATGGCGACGAGTACGGGTTTCGGCTCCTCTACTTGCCCCTGATGTCGATGGCTACTATATAGGACCTTAGCGGCCATGGTGACCGGCATGCCTGCCGGGGCGCCCGATCGACACACCCTAGCGTGACAGAGTGACCATGGGATGCCGCGGGGATTGGATGCTTCTAGGGTCGTGGCTACCCCTTTCGCCCCCTTGCCATTCAGACGGTCCGTTGTGGCATGTCGTACCGGCCGCAAGCCATGGCGGTCATGGGAGTCGCCACACCACCTTCTTTTCCCAAGCATAGTGGAGCACTGATGCAAGGATGCAGATCTGTTAGTGTCGACATTGGAAGCCATTATCGGGCTGGTGGATGACGGTGTCGGCACCAAGTTAGAAGATGGAATTGAGGTTGCGATGTGGCCTCTCATGGTAGTGCATCGTGCGAAGTTTGGCAGAGACCTCGCGGTAGGATGATGCCCCAGTATCGTACCCGTCGGGTTGTGCGGGTAGTCAAGGTTGTGCGCCCCACGGCTTTGGCAGCCAAGGCGCCGATGATGACTATTGCGCCTACCTATCTCGATCTTGTGGGTAGGCTACGCGTTGTGGACGTTCAGGTGACAACCTTGGCCAGTTGCGACCAACAGGTTGGGTGGCGTGCGATGTTGTGGCAGCGACTCACATAGAGGATGTTGAGGCAGCAGACCCAGGGTTATGGTGGATGCTACATGCTTGTTCGTGCATGTGTGGGGTGACTGTGATACGATCCGCACCGCGTAATGGACCCTCTAATCCGCCAATGCCTTTTTGGGAGTACTGGCTAACGTGACTTCCAAAAGATCCATCTTCAAGGTGATGATTGCAACATTGCTTCATATCCAGGGTGAAAACTGATATTCTGGCCATAATTGGTTGGGCTCAACAGCGATGAAGTTGCGTTGTTACCTTCAAGGCTTTGTCTCCTTGCTGATGTGCCGACCTTCGGTGATTGGTTTCAATCATCAAGATAAAAATCCTTGTCTTGTCCATCTTTGGCTGGACATGGCAACGATGGTACAATGTTGCTTATTCCTTCTTCAAGGTGTTAACGCGGAAAACAGGTCAACTTAATAGTAGGTGTTTATTTTAGATCTTGTACGTTTCAATCCTGATTACTTTTTGTTATGGCTTTTCTTCTTCTTTTTTGAATAGGAGGATAACCCTGGCTTGTGCATCACACATCCATCTATATTAAATTATTCAACAAACCTTACAAAATAAAAACATGAATCAACCCAAAGCCACCTTTCTAGCAAACACTATCGCCATACCTACAAGTTTGATGTTGTGCTTTGACCTCGCACCAACACACACCATGTAATCCAGGGGCTTCACCAAGCCGCCCGCCAGCAAATCCCGGAGCACCAACCAGTTGAGCAGCCACTCAGCGGGCACCGCATGGGCATGCTCTATAGTCTGCCGCCCCCATCTTCCACCATCCCATCTTCAGGAGAGATCAATGCATTCACCTTGTGATACGTCTCCAACGTATCTATAATTTTTGATTACTCCATTCTATATTATCTACTGTTTTGGACATTATTGAGATTTATTATCCACTTTTATATTATTTTTGGGACTAACCTAATAACCGGAGTCCCAACCTAGAATTGCTATTTTTGCCTATTTTAGGGTTTCGAAGAAAAGGAATATCAAACGGAGTCCAAATGGAATAAAACCTTCGGGAACGTGAATTTTGGAACGAACAAGACCCAGGAGACTTGGACCCTACGTCAAGCAACCAACAGGGAGGCCACGAGGTAGGGGGCGCGCCTAGCCCCCAGGCATGCCCTCCACCCTCGTGGGCAAGGAGTGGCAAGGAGTGGCAAGAGCCTAAGCTTGGGGATGCCCATGGCACCCCCAAGATAATCTAAGGACACCTAAAAGCTAAAGCTTGGGGATGCCCCGGAAGGCATCCCCTCTCTCGTCTACTTCTATCGGTAACTTTACTTGGAGCTATATTTTTATTCACCACATGATATGTGTTTTGCTTGGAGCGTCTTGTATGATTTGAGTCTTTGCTTTTTAGTTTACCACAATCATCCTTGTTGTACACACCTTTTGAGAGAGCCATACATGATTTGGATGTTAGAATACTCTATGCGCTTCGCTTATATCATTTGAGTTATATAGTTTTCTCTAGTACTTCACTTATATTTTTTATAGCACGGTGGTGGAATTGTTTTATAGAAACTATTGATCTCTCATGCTTCACTTAGATTATTTTGAGAGTCTTAAATATCATGGTAATTTGATTAAATAATCCTAATACGCTTGGTATTCAAGAATAGTAAAAATTTCTTATGAGTGTGTTGAATGCTATGAGAAATTTGATGCTTGATAATTGTTTTGAGATATGAAGATGGTGATATTAAAGTTGTGCTAGTTGAGTAGTTGTGAATTTGAGAAATACTTGTGTTAAAGTTTGTGATTCCCGTAGCATGCATGTATGGTGAACCGAAGTCGGAGCATGACTTATTTTTTGATTGTCTTCCTTATGAGTGGTGGTCGGGGACGAGCGATGGTATTTTCCTACCAATCTATCCCCCTAGGAGCATGCGCGTAATACTTTGCTTTGATAACTTGTAGATTTTTGCAATAAGTATATGAGTTCTTTATGACTAATGTTGAGTCCATGGATTATATGCACTTTTCTTCCTTCCACCATTGCTAGCCTCTCTAATACCGCACACCTTTCACCGGTATCATACACCCACCATATACCTTCCTCAAAACAGCCACCATACCTACCTATTATGGCATTTTTATAGCCATTCCGAGATATATTGCCATGCAACTTTTCACCGTTCTGTTTATTATGACACACTCCATCATTGTCATATTGCTTAGCATGATCATATAGTTGACATTGTATTTATGGCAAAGCCACCATTCATAATTCTTTCATACATGTCACTCTTGATTCATTGCATATCCCGGTACACTGCCGGAGGCATTCATATAGAGTCATATTTTGTTCTAAGTATCGAGTTGTAATTGTTGAGTTGTAAGAAAATAAAAGTGTGATGATCATTATTATTAGAGCATTGTCCCAGTGAGGAAAGGATGATGGAGACTATGATTCCCCCACAAGTCGGGATGAGACTCCGGACGAAAAAAAAGGGAAAGAAAAGAGGCCATAAAAAAAGAGAAAAAGTCCAAATAAAAATAAATGAGAGAAAAAGAGAGAAGGGACAATGTTACTATCCTTTACCACACTTGTGCTTCAAAGTAGCACCATGATATTAATGATAGAGAGTCTCTCATTTCGTCACTTTCATATACTAGTGGGAATTTTTCATTATAGAACTTGGCTTGTATATTCCAATGATGGGCTTCCTCAAAATGCCCTAGGTCTTCATGAGCAAGCAAGTTGGATGCACACCCACTTAGTTTCTTTTGTTGAGCTTTTATATACTTATAGCTCTAGTGCATCTGTTGCATGGCAATCCCTACTCACTCACATTGATATCTATTGATGAGCATCTCCATAGCCCGTTGATTCGCCTAGTTGATGTGAGACTATCTTCTCCCTTTCTGTCTTCTCCACAACCATCATTCTATCCCACATATAGTGCTATATCCATGGCTCACGCTTATGTATTGCGTGAAGATTGAAAAAGTTTGAGAATGTCAAAAGTATGAAACAATTGCTTGGCTTGTCATCGGGGTTGTGCATGATTTAAATACTTTGTGTGGTGAAGATAGAGCATAGCCATACTATATGATTTTGTAGGGATAACTTTCTTTGGTCATGTTATTTCGAGAAGACATGATTGCTTTGTTAGTATGCTTGAAGTATTATTATTTTTATGTCAATATTAAACTTTTATCTTGAATCTTTTGGATCTGAATATTCATACCACAATTAAGAAGAATTACATTAAAATTATGCCAAGTAGCACTTCGCATCAAAAATTGTCTTTTTTTATCATTTACCTACTCGAGGACGAGCAGAAATTAAGCTTGGGGATGCTTGATACGTCTCCAACGTATCTATAATTTTTGATTACTCCATGCTATATTATCTATTGTTTTGGACATTATTGGGCTTTATTATCCACTTTTATATTATTTTTGGGACTAACCTATTAACCAGAGGCCCAGCCCAGAATACCTGTTTTTGCCTATTTTAGGGTTTCAAAGAAAAGAAATATCAAACGGAGTCTAAACGGAATAAAACCTTCGGGAACATGACTTTTGGAACGAACAAGACCCAGGAGACTTGGACCCTACGTCAAGCAACCAACAGGGAGGCCACGAGGTAGGGGGCACGCCTACCCCCCAGGCGCGCCCTCCACCCTCGTGGGCCCCCTATTGCTCCACCGACGTACTCCTTCCTCCTATATATACCTACGTACCCCCAAACGATTAGATACAGAGCCAAAAACCTAATTCTACCGCCGCAACCTTCTGTATCCACGAGATCCCATCTTGGGGCCTGTTCCGGAGCTCCGCTGGAGGGGGCATCCATCACAGAGGGCTTCCACATCAACACCTTAGCCTCTTCGATGAAGTGTGAGTAGTTTACCTCAAACCTTCGGGTCCATAGTTATTAGCTAGATGGCTTCTTCTCTCTTTTTGGATCTCAATACAATGTTCTCCCCCTCTCTTGTGGAGATCTATTCGATGTAATCTTCTTTTTGTGGTGTGTTTGTTGAGACCGATGAATTGTGGGTTTATGATCAAGATTATCTATGAACAATATTTGAATCTTCTCTGAATTCTTTTATGTATGATTGGTTATCTTTGCAAGTCTCTTCGAATTATCAATTTGGTTTGGCCTACTAGATTGATCTTTCTTGCAATGGGAGAAGTTCTTAGCTTTGGGTTCAATCTTGCGGTGTCCTTTCCCAGTGACAGTAGGGGCAGCAAGGCACGTATTGTATTGTTGCCATCGAGGATAACAAGATGGTTTTTTTTATCATATTGCATGAATTTATCCCTCTACATCATGTCATCTTCCTTAAGGTGTTACTCTGTTTTCATGAACTTAATACTCTAGCTGCATGCTGGATAGCGGTCGATGAGTGGAGTAATAGTAGTAGATGCAGGCAGGGGTCAGTCTACTTGTCTTGGACGTGATGCCTATATACATGATCATACCTAGATATTCTCATAACTATACTCAATTCTGTCAATTTCTCAACAGTAATTGGTTCACCCATCGTAAAATACTTATGCTATTGAGAGAAGCCACTAGTGAAACCTATGGCCCTCGGGTCTATCTTCATCATATTAATCTTTCAATACTTAGTTATTTCCTTTGTTTTTTTACTTTGCTTTTATTTTACTTTGCATCTTTATCACAAAAATACCAAAAATATTATCTTATCATATCTATCAGATCTCACTCTCGTAAGTGACCGTGAAGGGATTGACAACCCCTTATCACGTTGGTTGCGAGGAGTTATTTGTTTTGTGCAGGTACTAGGGACTCGCGCGTAACCTCCTACTGGATTTATACCTTGGTTCTCAAAAACTGAGGGAAATACTTACGCTACTTTACTGCATCATCCTTTCCTCTTCAAGGAAATCCAACGCAGTGCTCAAGCACTACTAGGGAAAACCCTAGCAGTAGCGCTGGTTTTGTGCTCACTACTAGCGCGGGTAGGCGCACTACTAATAAGGTGCTACAGCTATTGCTTAGCAGTAACGTGTGCCTGCACGCGCTACTGCTAGGACAAATAGCTGCAGCGTTCGTTCACTCCACGCTACTGCTATTGTAACTACTGGCAGCGTGTTTTCTCTCCATCGCTACTAGTATTCTTTTTTATTTTTTATTTTTAGTGTATTTATGCGTCATCGTACAGATATTGGTACAATACCAGTTATGAGGTTTACATCATTATGTCCATAACAGTGTGTCAAATGAAGGTGGATTAGGTTCAAGTGGAGGCAATATATGGTGCATGTCAAAAGTATACTACTAACCCAAACTTGATCAGTTTGGACTAGTAATACTTTCGATGTGCATCACATGTTGCCCCCACTTGAATCTAATCCGCCAGCACAAGCTATTTAATCATCATCATAGACATTACCATCAACAGTATTTATTTAATCACCACTAACACTAGCTAATAATAATCATCATAGTCATTACCACCAACACTAGCTATTTTATCATCATAGTAATAGTGTAGCACATCGTCATCCTCAAACTCATTTCTAGCTAGCTAATCACTCTTGCTGCTCTCTCTTAGGTAAAATAACATAAAAACATGTGTAGCTCTCCTCCTTGATCAAGTTGGAGCACGCAGATGAACATGTCTTCTAATCGTGGGTAGCGCATCTGTTTGCTACCCCCTAGTACTTCTCTGTGCTTCTCCATCACACATTTGGTCCAGTCTTGCACTATTAAGTATCCGTCGCTAATCTTGAATGCACTAAAGTAATCTATAGGATATCTTGGTCGTAAGCTAATAATACTCATGGTACCTTTAGTCTCGATCCCATAAGGCATAAAATTCATCGGGAGTCCCTGTTGAAGAACATCGTATGGTAACATACTTAGCAATGAAGTTTAGCTTCAAAAATAATGTATGGAAAAAATGCACTGAGGACAAATAGTAAAAATCTTATCATCCTTCCTAAATAGATGTGACCGTAGTTCATTACGAACACTATTGGTCGCACGTTTTCAGTACTAACATTTCTAAATACAGAAAGAAATTTTGTCTTGACAGTATCAAGATCCTCAAGCCATGAAACATAATAACTTAGCTCCTCGCAGTTTAGTTCAGCCTCGGGACAGTAGTAGGTCCTGTCTACCAAGCGCTGGACATGTTTGCTTGCACCGAAATAAGCTGACAATACAAATTAGTTGTCAACTATTTTTGAATAAACAATATCAAAGACATAAATATGGTTGAGAAACTTACATAATGGTATAACTGGAGGCGTCTGCACATCGACCCAGATGTCAGTATTACCTTCAATATCATCTTCCGAACGAATATCAAAGGTGATAACCATATCAGGCTCAGATGCATAAGTCTTGCATAGTGCTCGCCATGTTTTGCATCCAAAATAGGTGTAGTTGTCTGAATTGTATAATTTTGCGTGGAAAATATAACCATGCTCGGTCTTCAAGTAAACTATCTTTTTCTCCATAGTACGACTGAAACCTATCTTATCCAATACAAAAACTCTTGCATGGCAGGGGATACGCTAGTAGAATAGTAAAAAAAGACTTGTCATGCTTAATGTCATGCTTCAATTATAAGTTGAAGCAAATGTCATGCTTAATTACGAAAAAAGACTTGTCGTTGTGACTTAATGTATCCACTTCGAAGTTCTCGTCTAGCTTGATGCTGAAGCGCCTATCATCATCTAGGAAGATTTCGTCGCACAGGCCGCGCTCGTCTTCCCAGTATTTGCAAATACCGAAATCCTTTTCGTCGTCGGACATTTCCTATGTTCATAGTTAAAACATTAATTGAAAATCGATCGAAGACAACTAACAGGATACTCAACACACAAATCCGGGGCACTCGATATTTCCTACATCTTCTGGCACAAGTCATACCAAAATTCACGGCAAAATCCGGCATGACCTTTGCTAAAATAGGACATATCGAGCGGCTGAAATTTGCCGGAACGGAAATGAATCAACACTTCGGTAAAACATAGGCCACTCGGAGGTGTAACCTGCAAACATGATGGGCCACTTGGGCAAGCACATATCCTATTTGAGCAACACAAGATATATATTCCAAAATATCTTATAGGACTCAAATTAGCATGCATTCAATAAGCAGAAGTAAATCATCTCATGCATCCATACATCGTCGAATATTATCACTAATACATCCTGAATAGTGTCATACATATAACATCACTAATACAACTAAAACCCTAGCACACGACGGGTATCGGCACGGGCGGTGGACACCCACAGAGAAGGAACCATCACGGGATCATAGCTCCAGTGAGATCCCTGGAGAACCTTCCAGGTATTGGAGAACCTGTGCTCCAACGCAAACAAGTAGCGACGGACGTGCGCGTCCTCCTCACTGACACGGTGACGCACCACCTCCGCGGGATCCTCGAGCCTCTGGACCGTCACTGGTCCACACGACCGCCACCAAAGAAGGTTCGGGTCAACGACAGGCTGGCTCCTCACCAACCTGCGCCCCCCGGTAGGTAGCGCCTCCCAGTACCACCCCGGCGGAGCCTAGTCCCGGACATGGCCCATCTGGTCAAGCAGGTGTCGTCCTCCGCCGACTCGACGACGAGGATGCGGGATAGACATCGTCCACGTCGATGCGGGAAAAATTGCTTTAACTAAAAAATAGCAACAAGTTCTTATTAACTAGTTCTATTAATTCAACTAGTTCTTATTAAAAATAAACTTACTATAAATAAAAATAAACTAGTACCTAATTAGTACCTAGTTCTTACTAACTAATTAGTACCTAGGAACTACTGCCCTAATTACCATCTAATTTGATGAAGCTAGGGGTGGAAATTGGTAGCGGATATTCCAATTATCCAACTATAAAGTGAAATAAGTGGTCAAATTTTACTCGTTTTATGATTCATCTTAGAAATTTGATTCGTTTCCACCCTTACATGAACCCTAACTCATTTGAGCCGCATCCGCATCCGATTCGTTTCCACCCTTACATGAACCCTAACTAATTTGATGCAACTAAAATATAAAGAAACCCTAGGCAGAGGTAGGGAGAGGGAGGAGCAGGCGTGCTCACCTCGGGTGCCTGCGACGAGGGAGGGGCAGGCGGCGTCGAGGTCGGGGTCGGGGCTCAGGCGCGCGGCAGATGGCGGCGTCGAGGTCGGGGTCGGGGGCGGCGTCCGGGGCGGCGTTGTGGTTGGGGGCGGGGGCAGCGTTTAATCTGGGGTCGGGGCGGCGTAGAGGGTGTGCGGAGAGCGTGCGGCGGCCGACGGGCGACAGTGGCGGCGAGAGTGGAGAGCTGGATTTGGGGGAAATGGCCATGGGGAAGGACGAACCCCGTGGTTAAGTCAGAAGTAGCAGTAGCGCGTTCCAGAAAGCGCGCTACTGCTACGTTAGCTACAGCGCTTTCTGGGATACACACTACTGCTACTCCTTTCTCTTTTCCCCCATTTTTCATTTAGTTTTCTTCACATTTTATTTTTTTCCTTTCACCTTATTCTATTTCTTTCATTTTCAATTACCTTTCTATGTGCTTTCCATTTAATTTTATATCCTTTAGCAGTAGCGAGTTTAGATTAAAATGCGCTGCTAGAAAGAAAGTAGCGGTAGCGCGGTTCCATATAGGTCGCTACTACTATGTGTAGCCTATCGGCTAAGCCGTGGAAATTTTAGTAGTAACGTGTTTAGAACAAGAGGCGCTACTGCTAAAACTTTATCTACAACGCAGTTTGCACAGGCGCGCTACTGCTACTTAGCACCAGCGTGCTTCTTTGACCCGCGCTACTGCTAAAGTTCTGTGCATAAGGTTTTCCCTAGTAGTGAAGAGGTAGCACCTTGCTAGGCCCTTCTACCAACGACATTGCCACGACGCCAGATAGTGTCACCGCCCTACGCACGCCCATCAACACACGTCTGATGCTGAGACTCCGCTACGCCATGCTGCGGAGAAGCTGTCATCGATGCGGTAGATGCAACACCGCTCCTCCTCTTGTCCTCTCCACGCAACACTGCTCCAAAATGATGCCCTTAAGAGGGAGAAGGGCCTCAAAGACACCACCATCATCGGATCCGGTAGACCCAGATTTAGGGTTTTCGAGGGTTTCCCCCGGAGCAGCCGGAACACGGTGACAGTGATTGCAACCGACGATGCCTTCAACAAGGAGATGATGCCCACGACACCTTCATCGCCCGCTGCTACCTCTTGAGCATTGCGTTGGTTTTCCCTTGAAGAGGAAAGGGTGATGCAGCAAAGTAGCGTAAGTATTTCCCTCAGTTTTTGAGAATCAAGGTATCAATCCAGTAGGAGACTACACACAAGTCCCTTGTACCTACACAAACAAATAAGAACCTCGCAACCAACACGATAAAGGGATTGTCAATCCCTTCTCGGTCACTTATGAGAGTGAGATCCGATAGAGATAATGATAATAAGATAAATATTTTTGGTATTTTTGTGATATAGATTCAAAGTAAAGATTGCAAAATAAACGGTGCAAGAAATAACTTGATAATGGGAGATTAATATAATGGAGAATAGACCCGGGGGCCATAGGTTTCACTAGTGGCTTCTCTCAAGATAGCATAAGTATTACGGTGGGTGAACAAATTACTGTCGAGCAATTGATAGAAAAGTGCATAATTATGAGAATATCTAGGCATGATCATGTATATAGGCATCACGTCCGCGACAAGTAGACCGAAACGATTCTGCATCTACTACTATTACTCCATACATCGACCGTTATCCAACATGCATCTAGAGTATTAAGTTCATAAGAACAGAGTAACGCATTAGGCAAGATGACATGATGTAGATGGATAAACTCAAGCAATATGATATAAACCCCATCTTTTTATCCTCGATGGCAACAATACAATACGTGTCGTTTCCCATTATGTCACTGGGATCGAGCACCGCAAGATTGAACCCAAAGCTAAATACTTCTCCCATTGCAAGAAAGATCAATCTAGTAGGCCAAACCAAACTGATAATTCGAAGAGACTTGCAAAGATAACTTAATCATACATAAAAGATTTCAGAGAAGAATCAAATATTGTTCATAGATAAACTTGATCAAAAACCACAATTCATCGGATCTCGACAAACACACCGCAAAAAAAGTTACATCAAATAGATCTCCAAGAAGATCGAGGAGAACATTGTATTGAGATCCAAAGAGAAAGAAGAAGCCATCTAACTAATAACTATGGACCCGAAGGTCTGAAATAAACTACTCACACATCATCGGAGAGGCCATGCAGTTGATGTAGAGGCCCTCCATGATCGATTCCCCCTCCGGCGGAGCTCCAGAAAAGGCCCCAAGATGGGATCTCTTGGGTACAGAAGGTTGCGGCGGTGGAAATATGGTTTCGTAGTGCTCCTGGTTGTTTTCATGGTATATGGATATATATAGGAGGAAGAAGTAGGTCGGTGGAGCCATGAGGGACCCACGAGGGTGGAGGGCGCGCCCAGGGGGTAGGCGCACCCCCTGCCTCATGGCCTCCTCGTTGGTTGCTTGACGTCCACTCCAAGTCCCACGCATCACGTTTGTTCCAAAAATAACTCTCCTGAAAGTTTCATTCCGTCTGGATTCCGTTTGATATTCCTTTTCTGCGAAACACTGAAATAGGCAAAAAACAACAATTTGCATTGGCCTTGGGTTAGTAGGTTAGTCCCAAAAATAATATAAAAGTGTATAAATAAGCCCATTAACATCCAAAAGAAATAATATAATAGTATGGAACAATCAAAAATTATAGATACGTTTGAGACGTACCACCCGTGATTACCGAGGTCGCCACGGTTTTCATCGAAAGTCGCGCCACTCTGAACCAACAACTGTTCGGATCCGCGTCGAGCCACTTCATGACGGCATGCGTAGTCGCCGGAATGCCGGTAGGGATGCAACATCCCTCACCGACCCATTTATGCGTCGTCGGCTGGCCACGGGCCCCGCCAATGACGACACAAGTCCGCCCACCATAGGTTGGGAAGAACGTGAGCTTCCGCGGGCATGGAGGCGAGTGTCACTGCCGCACAACCCTAGCCCTTGCGCACACTCGTCCCGCTAGTCATGTCCCCACCGATCCAGTGCCCATGCCAATCGGCGCTTGGCCAGCCGCCACCACGGCCTACACTGATGGCCAAGGCGGAAGGAGAGGCTGCCGCAGGAGGTGGTTTCTGGTGGTTCTATGGTTCGCCCCGTGGCGCGCCCTGGGGAGGCGATGCACGAGGACGAAGGGCTATTACTTTTGTTATGTACTTTGCTAATAATTATAATCAAAATGCACAGGCCGAACTGCTGGAGGTTTAACCTCCTTTTAAGAAAAATCAAAACAACACCTCCGATACTTCACAATTCTCCTCAAATTACCACTCCTTCCCCTTTGCGCCACTCACCCACGTCCCCCATCCGTCGCCCGTCTTCTTCCTCTTTCGGTGCACTTCTTTGTCGTGATCTTAACATCGCCATAACGGTGCTAACAATCGGAAGGTTTGTAAGCGTTCAAAATTTGTAGGCCAAGCTATGGAAGTACGTGCTCTCGGGGTAAAGAAAGGAGATTGGATTTTCTACTCCCGGGTCTATCCTTCAGATCGGCAGTGTTATGGTTCATGGATGGTGTCGGCGAGGCGGCGACGGTGACTCTATCAAGTGTGTCTCTCCTTTTGCTCTGTCCCCGTTGTTGCGGCGTTGTCTCCAACGTCATGCTAGAGTAGGGAGGTTTTGTCGTCGAGGAATACGCGGAGACGGTTGTCTATGCAAGTGACAGCTGGAAGATGGTGCATCTTGTGCCGGGTCTGTGGTTGGAGGCTGACAATTATGATTTCCTCCTCCGACGTCGTAGTCATGTAGGGTTGTTAGTTCTGAAGTTCGATGGCGTGTCCAAGGACACGTTGCCTCGGTTTGATTCTTTCAACGGCAATGGTTTTGCTTCAAGCAAACTACTTTGGAGGTCCGTAAAGCTGCTGATCAGTGGTGGAGCCGCGTCGACCTCAGGTGAAGAGGTGAGTTGTCTCCTTTTTTTAGTGGAGAGGGACAGACACTGGTTTTTTGCATAAGATTATCCTATCTTTTCAGTCATGTAATGTCGATGTTACGTGGCTTGTAACTGGATCTTTATTTTATTAATGAGACATGTATTATCATGTAAAACAATACTCCCTAGTCCATCCGCATGAACAGTTTCTAAATACAAAATAGAACTAAAAAATCTGAAATTTTGGGACACAAAAACTTTAGCTTTTTGCAATTTTTCGTCCACAAATAACATTTGAGAAGCCCTCACCAAAAATAACAAAATCAGTGTTCAAAGTTTTTTGCACTTTTGAGTAGTGATTTTGAATTTTTTTTGTTGAGGGCTTCTTGATTGTTATTTGGTCGCAAAATTTTGCAAGAAGCTAAAACTTTTGATATTGTTTGATGTAAAAAAGATCATATTTTTTATTTTAGTTTTGTACTTATTTTTTTTATTTACTGTCCATGTGGGTGTACCTACACCCGGGAGGCAGCCAGACCTTTCTTGAAAGGATGAAAAAAGAATTCAAGAGCTACTTAAAGGGGCAGGATTAAACGAGATCATGCGTATACTGCAGGTAAATGGTTCAAAACATTCTAATTCCAAAGCATGCTACAATAAGGCACATCAGATAGGACACGATTGCAACATGCATCATCATGGGCCGAACATCAAGAGTAATAATATGGCAATATATGCTAATATCTTCTTCACATCTTCTGGCTCCAGATCAGAGTACTCCAGAAATCCTGCCACGCTTCAACTGATGCTGCTACTTAGGCAAGAGCACGCTGCTGAGTGCGCCACGACTCAGCATTGCAGCTCTCAGTAGCTTCAAAACCTGTTAATCAGCAAACCCACATGAGTGAGCAACAACATAGAAACTGAAATAGTAGAATGGGCTAGTTTTCACGAGTCAGAATGTTCAACTTCATGTTGGAAATCATTTGATCAAATCTTGTAGGGATTTACCTGTGTTTTGTCAAGAGCGAGCTCTTTCTCCACAAGCTTCTCCTTTGGAATCTTGGCTGCGCGAATGGCTTTGAGACTATTGACCAAAGAGAAATTGGAGATATGAAGATCATCGGTCACCATAAAGTTTGTGGAACCTTCCTTGACATATGCCTAACAAGTACCTCCTCTAATGGGTTCTTTTGGATTCACCTCGTGATTATAGCGTGACACACTTTTAGAGGGTAGCTCTTCCACATGGAGTACATTGCTGCTGCAGCCAAAGAAAGGGGGCAGCTTTGGTGATAGAAGCAGGCTTCGGTATTCTTGTTTAACACATGCTTCCTCATTCACACTCTTGTAAAGATTATCAATGCTGCCATTTGGTGACCATTCACCAAAAGCTTTGATTATGGATCCAATTGGAATGCAAAGCAGGCTGAAGAATATATCAACGAAGTCATGCCCAACTTCAGCATACAACACCGAGGTACCATCTTTTGACTGAATAATCCTCATCTTTATTGCTTTGAACATGGGCTCAGCCTCATCTGCCTGTTCTGCCAATAAATTCTCAGGAAGCTGGAAAGCATCAGGCGTGATGGTAACATCAAAATAGAGGCCAGTTAAAGGTTGCTTTGACAGCAGTGCTCTGGCAAGCAAGCTAATCATCTGGAGGAAATGTAATATAAAAATTATTAATAAAAAAAATCTGATTTGTACTCACAACTTCTGATGTCAGAGACACATACCTTATTGGAATTGAGTTGTAGCACCACTTCCTCGATATTCGCTTGCTCCTGTAGCCCAAGCTTGTCCATCAAGGAAAACATGGGAGCTGAGGAAGAAAGAGCAACTTGGAGATCATCCGTGATGATGAACTTCGTGCGGCTCTTGGCAAAAATCTCATCCAGAGTCCCTTTCTCTGAACATTCCCTAATTGTTATATCCATGGTGCCGCAAAACGGGCAACCAACGTCAGGGACTGAGCTGAAGTACCCCATGTGACGCTTGCAAGCATAAAACAATGTTTGATCTATGTCGTCAAGTTCGACTTTAAGCCGACCTAAGTGATCTGCTGCAGCATTGCGGGGACTAAGAAGCATGGTCTTGCAAGGCTTCGTTTGGAAGTGATCTTCCCCAAGATTCTCCACGCTCTTGTACAGCTCGTCGAGGCACCCTACCTGAGACTGCTTACCGAGGCGACGAACGATGGTGCCGAGGGGCAGGGTGAGGAAACTGAAGAGGACGTCGACGAAGTCCTGGTCAGATTCCGCAAACAACACCCTCTTCTTCTCCTTGTCGATGAACAGTTTGACTGCAACAGTTGATTCGCCATCGCTCGACATGGTTGCTGAGGTGGTGTGTTCGACTGCTGGTGAGAAAGATGACCTGAGGTGTTGCAGATGCCATCCTTTGAATATATATCTCCTCCGTGAATGGCAGTGGTAACAGAAGAATTTAATGGTTGGATGGAATCTGAAAGGTGCAGAAGGCTTCACACGAAGAGTTTCCCATTGAAAGGCTAATCAACATGCAGATCTTCACATTTCCCAACAGGAAGACGTGGAGCTCTGTTTAAATTATTTCTCCTAAGTAGTACTAGTTGTTATCCACGATGGGAGGCGTATGGCCATAATCCTAATTTGAGCAGTTTTAACATGATCCCTCTTACCTCCTCATTTCACATGAGAGGTAAGAGTATATAATAGATCTAAGCTGTTAATTTCATTAAGAAGTGGCCTGATTAAAATAAGCCTACTAATTTACTCAGAGAATTTGAAGTCGCCTGCTCTATTAACTTGAGATTCTTTTAGGGATTCTATGAACGCTATTTTCTGTATGAACCACCCTTGAGATCAGAGCATCGATTGCATGAGGATCCTCTACCGTTCGGCAGCCTGCCGTTCTACCACTGACATGTGGGCATGTGAGAAACCTGGCCCACATGTCAGCGGCCCAACGTCACCTAGCGCACGGCAGAGGAGCCGTGTCCCGCTTTGTTGGTAAGCTGTGCGGGGGCGCAGCAAGCCCACCCAGGTTCTAGTCTCAGACTCGGTTGGTGCTCAGGTTGTTCCTAATAAAAAAATATGCCGCCAAAGGCTAATCCTGGTTGGTCTCTTAATTTATAATTTAAGAACCACCTTTAAAATCATAGTGTTTTTATTTGGCAATGAAACGATATATGCGACAGATCCTGGTTGATGGCATCGACAGGAGAAAGGTCGGACATGCACTATAATAAAAAAGAGTATATCTTTTATGTTTGTTCTAGAAATTTAGGGATCCCGCACTATTAAGAGTGGATCATTGGGGACCCCCGCGTCGCCCCCCGCTCGGTTAACACGGGAGGTACTCCAACCCTAACCGCCACCGTGGCTGATCCACCTCCCTCCCTTCCTCCCGCCGCTGTCGGAGGACGCCGCCGGCCAGCGCCCGGTGGCAGTCGGCGCTGGCGGGGGTTCTCCTCGCTCCCGTGACTCAGGGGCGGTGCGGGCCCCCTGTGCGTGTGGAGGCGCATCCGATCTAGCGAAGCGGCGGCGATGGCTGCGGCGACTGTTGGAAATATGCCCTAGAGGCAATAATAAATTAGTTATTATTATTATATTTCATTGTTCGTGATAGTCGTTTATTATCCATGCTAGAATTGTATTGATAGGAAACTCAGATACATGTGTGGATACATAGGCAACACCATGTCCCTAGTAAGCCTCTAGTTGACTAGCTCGTTGATCAATAGATGGTTACAGTTTTCTGACCATGGACATTGGATGTCGTTGATAACGGGATCACATCATTAGGAGAATGATGTGATGGACAAGACCCAATCCTAAGCCTAGCACAAGATCGTGTAGTTCGTATGCTAAAGCTTTTCTAATGTCAAGTATCATTTCCTTAGACCATGAGATTGTGCAACTCCCGGATATCGTAGGAGTGCTTTGGGTGTGCCAAACGTCACAATGTAACTGGGTGGCTATAAAGATACACTACAGGTATCTCCGAAAGTGTCTGTTGGGTTGGCACGAATCGAGACTGGGATTTGTCACTCCGTGTAAACGGAGAGGTATCTCAGGGCCCACTCGGTAGGACATCATCATAATGTGCACAATGTGACCAAGGGGTTGATCACGGGATGATGTGTTACGGAACGAGTAAAGAGACTTGCCGGTAACGAGATTGAACAAGGTATCGGGATACCGACGATCGAATCTCGGGCAAGTACTATACCGCTAGACAAAGGGAATTGTATACGGGATTGATTAAATCCTTGACATCGTGGTTCATCCGATTAGATCATCGTGGAGCATGTGGGAGCCAATATGGGTATCCAGATCCCGCTGTTGGTTATTGATCGGAGAGTTGTCTCGGTCATGTCTGCATGACTCCCGAACCCGTAGGGTCTACACACTTAAGGTTCGATGACGCTAGGGTTATAGGAAAAGTATGTACGCGGTTACCGAATGTTGTTCAGAGTCACGGATGAGATCCCGAACGTCACAAGGAGTTCCGGAATGGTCCGGAGGTAAATATTAATATATAGGAAGTATGGTTTTGGCCATCGGAATTGTTTCGGGCATCACCGGTAGTGTACCAGGACCACCGGAGGGGTCCGGGGGTCCACCGGGAGGGGCCACCAGCCCCGGAGGCCTACATGGGCCAATAGTGGGAAGGGACCAGCCCCTAGGTGGGCTGGGGCGCCTCCCACCAAGGCCCAAGGCGCCTCCTAGAGGGGAGGGGGGCAAACCTTAGGGCAAATGGGCCTTAAGGCCCACCCTAGGTGCGCCTCCTCTCTCTCCCCCCTTGGCCGCAACCCTAGATGGGTTTTGGGGCTGCCGCCACCCCTAGGAAGGGAACCCTATATGGGGGCGCAGCCCCTCCCCTTCCCCTATATATACTTGAGGTATTGGGGGCTGCAACATACACGAGATCATCTCCCTCTTGGCGCAGCCCTACCTCTCTCCCTCCTCGTCTCTCGTAGTGCTTGGCGAAGCCCTGCCGGAGTTCCGCGCTCCTCCACCACCACCACGCCGTCGTGCTGCTGCTGGACGGAGTCTTCCCCAACCTCTCCTTCTCCCCTTGCTGGATCAAGGCGTAGGAGACGTCACTGGGCTGCACGTGTGTTGAACGCGGAGGCGCCGTGGTTCGGCGCTTAGATCGGAATCAACCGCGATCTAAATCGCTACGAGTACGACTCCTTCATCCGCGTTCTTGCAACGCTTCCGCTTAGCGATCTACAAGGGTATGTAGATGCACTCTCCTTCCCCACGTTGCTAGATTACTCCATAGATTGATCTTGGTGATGCGTAGAAAATTTTAAATTTCTGCTACGATCCCCAACATTGGCATCATGAGCTAGGTCTATGCGTAGTTTCTATGCACGAGTAGAACACAAAGCAGTTGTGGGCGTCGATATTGTCAATTTACTTGCCGTTACTAGTCTTATCTTGATTCGGCGGCATCGTGGGATGAAGCGGCCCGGACCGACCTTAGACGTACGCTTACGTGAGACTGGTTCCACCGACTGACATGCACTAGTTGCATAAGGTGGCTAGCGGGTGTCTGTCTCTCCCACTTTAGTCAGATCGGATTCTATGAAAAGGGTCCTTATGAAGGGTAAATAGAAATTGGCATATCACGTTGCGGTTTTCGCGTAGGTAAGAAATGTTCTTGCTAGAAACCTATAGCAGCCACGTAAAAACTTGCAACAATAATTAGAGGACGTCTAACTTGTTTTTGTAGCATATGCCTTGTGATGTGATATGGCCAAAAGGATGTGATGAATGATATATGTGATGTATGAGATTGATCATGTTCTTGTAATAGGAATCACGACTTGCATGTCGATGAGTATGACAACCGGTAGGAGCCATAGGAGTTGTCTTAATTTATTTATGACTTGCGTGTCAACATAAACGTCATGTAATTACTTTACTTTATTGCTAAAGCGTTAGCCATAGTAGTAGAAGTAATAGATGACAAGACAACTTCAAGAAGACACGATGATGGAGATCATGATGATGGAGATCATGTTGTCATGCCGGTGACAACGATGATCATGGAGCCCCGAAGATGGAGATCAAAAGGAGCAAAATGATATTGGCCATATCATGTCACTATTTGATTGCATGTGATGTTTATCATGGTTTACATCTTATTTGCTTAGAATGACGGTAGCCTAAATAAGATGATGCCTCACTAAAATTTCAAGAAAAGTGTTCCCCCTAACTGTGCACCATTGCGAAGGTTCGTTGTTTCGAAGCACCACGTGATGATCGGGTGTGATAGATTCTAATGTTCGAATACAACGGGTGTTGACGAGCCTAGCATGTACAGACATGGCCTCGGGACACATGCGAAACACTTAGGTTGACTTGATGAGCCTAGCATGTACAGACATGGCCTCGGAACACGGAAGACCGAAAGGTCGAACATGAGTCGTATAGAAGATACGATCAACATGAGATGTTCATCGTTGATGACTAGTCCGTCTCACATGATGATCGGGTGTGATAGATTCTAACGTTCGAATACAACGGGTGTTGACGAGCCTAGCATGTACAGACATGGCCTCGGGACACATGCAAAACACTTAGGTTGACTTGACGAGCCTAGCATGTACAGACATGGCCTCGTAACACGGAAGACCGAAAGGTTGAACATGAGTCGTATAGAAGATACGATCAACATGAGATGTTCACTATTGATGACTACTCCGTCTCACGTGATGATCGGACACGGCCTAGTCGATTCGGATCATGTTTCACTTAGATGACTAGAGGGATGTCTATCTGAGTGGGAGTTCATTAAATAATTTGATTAGATGAACTCAATTATCATGAACATAGTCTAAATTATCTTTGAAAATATGTTGTAGATAAATAGCTCACGTTGTAGCTCCCTGTTTCAATACGTTCCTAGAGAAAGATTAAGTTGAAAGATATTGTAAGCAATGATGCGGACTAGGTCCGTAGTTCGAGGAGTGTCCTTACTGCTACACAGAAGGCTTACGTCTTTGATGCACCGCTCGATGTGCAAACCCCTACAACATCGTCTGTGGATGTTGTGAACACCTGACAGACACATCCTGATGACTACTTGATAGTTTAGTGCACCATACTTTAGGCTTAGAATCGGGATTCCAATGACGTTTTGAACGCCATAGAACATATGAGATGTTCCAAGAGCTGAAATTGGGATTTCAGGCTCATGCCCGTGTTGAGAGGTGTGAGACCTCTGACAAGTTCTTTTGTCAACAAGATGGAGGAGAATAGCTCAGCTAGTGAGCATGTGCTCAGAATGTCTGGGTGCTACAATCACTTAAAGTAGTGGGAGTTAAACTTCCAGATAAGATAGTGATTGATAGAGTTCTCTAGCCACTATCACTAAGCTACTAGATCTTCGTGATGAACTATGACATGCAAGGGATGGAGTTGATCCCGGAGCTGTTCGCGGTGCTTAAGACCGCGAAAGGTAGAAATCAAGAAGGAGCATCAAGTGTTGATGGTTTAACAAGACCACTGGTTTCAAGAAGGGCAAGGGCTAGAAGGGAAACTTCATGGATGGCAAACCAGTTGCCGCTCCAGTGAAGGAACCCAAGGTTGAACCCAAACCCAAGACTAAGTGCTTCTATTGTAAGGGGAACGGTCACTGGTAGCGGAATTACCCCAAATGCATGGTATATAAGAAGGCTGGCAACTTCAACAAAGTATATACGTGTTATTAATGTGTACCTCACTAGTACTCCTGGTAGCACATGGGTATTGGATAATGGTTCAATTGCTATTATTGGTGACTTGAAGCAAAAGCTACGGACTAAACGGAGACAGGCTAAGGGCGAGGTGACGATGTGTGTTGGAAGTGTTTCCAAAGTTGATGAGATCACCATCGCATGCTCCATCTGCCTTCGGGATTAGTATTGAACCTAGATAAATGTTATCAGGTGTCTACGTTGAGCATGAATATAATTAGATCATGTTCATTGCAATACGGTTATTCATTTAAGTTAGAGAATAATGGTTATTCTGTTTACATGAATAATACCTTCCATGGTCATGCACCCTATGTTGGAAATATGCCCTAGAGGCAATAATAAATCGATTATTATTATATTTCCTTGTTCATGATAATCGTTTATTATCCATGCTAGAATTGTATTGATGGGAAACTCAGTTACATGTGTGGATACATAGACAACACCATGTCCCTAGTAAGCCTCTAGTTGACTAGCTCGTTGATCAATAGATGGTTACAGTTTCCTGACCATGGACATTGGATGTCGTTGATAACGGGATCACATCATTAGGAGAATGATGTGATGGACAAGACCCAATCCTAAGCATAGCACAAGATCGTGTAGTTCGCATGCTAAAGCTTTTCTAATGTCAAGTATCATTTCCTTAGACCATGAGATTGTGCAACTCCTGGATACCGTAGGAATACTTTGGGTGTGCCAAACGTCACAACGTAATTGGGTGGCTATAAAGGTACACTACAGGTATCTCCGAAAGTGTCTGTTGGGTTGGCACGAATCGAGACTGGGATTTGTCACTCCGTGTGACGGAGAGGTATCTCTGGGCCCACTCGGTAGGACATCATCATAATGTGCACAATGTGATCAAGGAGTTGATCACGGGATGATGTGTTACGGAACGAGTAAAGAGACTTGCCAGTAACGAGATTGAACAAGGTATTGGGATACCGACGATCGAATCTCGGGCAAGTATCGTACCGCTAGACAAAGGGAATTGTATACGGGATTGATCGAATCCTCGACATCGTGGTTCATCTGATGAGATCATTGTGGAACATGTAGGAACCAACATGGGTATCCAGATCCTGCTGTTGGTTATTGACCGGAGAACGTCTCGGTCATGTCTGCATGGTTCCCGAACCCGTAGGGTCTACACACTTAAGGTTCGATGACGCTAGGGTTATAAGGAATAGATATACGTGGTTACCGAATGTTGTTCGGAGTCCCGGATGAGATCCCGGACGTCACAAGGAGTTTCGGAATGGTTCGGAGGTAAAGATTTATATATGGGAAGTCTTGTTTTGGTCACCGGAAAAGTTTCGGGTTTTACCGATAGTGTACCGGGACCACCGGAGGGGTCCGGGGGTCCACCAAGTGGGGCCACCAGCCCCGGAGGGCTGCATGGGCCAAGTGTGGGAGGGGACCAGCCCCAGGTGGGCTGGTGCGCCCCCCACCAAGGCCCAAGGCGCCTCCAAGAGGGAAGGGGGGCAAACCCTAGGGCAGATGGGCCCTAAGGCCCACCCCAGGTGCGCCTCCCCCTCTCCCCCTTGTGGCTGCCACCCAGATGGGATCTGGGGGGCTGTCGCCACCCCTAGGGAGGGAACCCTAGGTGGGGGTGCAGCCCCTCCCCTCCCCCTTTATATACTTGAGGTTTGGGCTGCCCAAGACACACGTGTTCCTCTCCTTCTTGGCGCAACCCTACCCCTCTCCATCCTTGTCTCTTGCGGTGCTTGGCGAAGCCCTGCTGGAGTACCACGCTCCTCCACCACCACCACGCCGTTGTGTTGCTGCTAGATGGAGTCTTCCTCAACCTCTCCCTCTCTCCTTGCTGGATCAAGGCATGGGAGACGTCACCGGGCTGTACGTGTGTTGAACGCGGAGGTGCCGTCCGTTCGACACTAGGATCTCCGGTGATTTGGATCACGACGAGTACGACTCCTTCAACCCCGTTCTCTTGAACGCTTCCGCATAGTGATCTACAAGGGTATGCAGATGCACTCTCCTTCCCCTCGTTGCTGGTTTCTCCATAGATAGATCTTATTGACACGTAGGAAAATTTTGAATTTCTGTTGCGTTCCCCAACAGTGGTATCAGAGCCAGGTTTATTGCGTAGATTCTATGCACGAGTAGAACACAAAGTAGTTGTGGCGTTGATTTTGTTCGATATGCTTACCGTTACTAGTCCAATCTTGTTTCGACGGCATCGTGGGATGAAGCGGCCCGGACCAACCTTACACGTACGCTTACGTGAGACCGGTTCCACCGACTGACATGCACTAGTTGCATAAGGTGGCTGGCGGGTGTCTGTCTCTCCCACTGTAGTCGGAACGGATTCGATGAAAAGGGTCCTTATGAAGGGTAAATAGCAATTGGCATATCAGGTTGTGGTTTTGCGTAGGTAAGATACGTTCTTGCTAGAAACCCATAGCAGCCACGTAAAACAAGCAAACAACAATTAGAGGACGTCTAACTTGTTTTTGCAGGGTATGCTATGTGATGTGATATGGCCAAGAAGAATGTGATGAATGATATGTGATGTATGAGATTGATCATGTTCTTGTAATAGGAATCACGACTTGCATGTCGATGAGTATGACAACTGGCAGGAGGCATAGGAGTTGTCTTTATTTATTGTATGACCTGCGTGTCATTGAACAACGCCATGTAATTACTTTACTTTATTGCTAACCGGTAGCCATAGTAGTAGAAGTAATAGTTGGCGAGCAAGTTCATGGAGACACGATGATGGAGATCATGATGATGGAGATCATGGTGTCATGCCGGTGACAAGATGATCATGGAGCCCCAAGATGGAGATCAAAGGAGCTATATGATATTGGCCATATCATGTCACTATTATTTGATTGCATGTGATGTTTATCATGTTTTTGCATCTTGTTTACTTAGAACGACGGTAGTAAATAAGATGATCCCTCATAATAATTTCAAGAAAGTGTTCCCCCTAACTGTGCACCGTTGCGACAGTTCGTTGTTTCGAAGCACCACGTGATGATCGGGTGTGATAGATTCTAACGTTCACATACAACGGGTGTAAGACAGATTTACACACGCGAAACACTTAGGTTGAGTTGACGAGCCTAGCATGTACAGACATGGCCTCGGAACACAAGAGACCGAAAGGTCGAGCATGAGTCGTATGGTAGATACGATTAACATGAAGATGTTCACCGATGATGACTAGTCCGTCTCACGTGATGATCGGACACGGCCTAGTTGACTTGGATCATGTAATCACTTAGATGACTAGAGGGATGTCTATCTGAGTGGGAGTTCATAAGATGAACTTAATTATCCTGAACATAGTCAAAAAGATCTTTGCAAATTATGTCATAGCTCGTGCTTCAGTTCTACTGTTTAGATATGTTCCTGGAGAAAATTTAGTTGAAAGTTGATAGTAGCAATTATGCGGACTAGGTCCGTAAACTGAGGATTGTCCTCATTACTTCATAGAAGGCTTATGTCCTTAATGCACCGCTCAGTGTGCTGAACCTCGAACGTCGTCTGTGGATGTTGCGAACATCTGTCATACACATTTTGATAACTACGTGATAGTTCAGTTAAACGGTTTAGAGTTGAGGCACCGAAGACGTTTTTTAAACGTCGCGAAACATATGAGATGTTTCGAGGGCTGAAATTGGAATTTCAGGCTCGTGCCCACGTCAAGAGGTATAAGACCTCCGACGATTTTCTTAGCCTGCAAACTAAGGGAGAAAAGCTCAATTGTTGAGCTTGTGCTCAGATTGTCTGAGTACAACAATCATTTGAATCGAGTGGGAGTTGATCTTCCAGATGAGATACTGATGTTTCTCCGAAGTCATTACCACCAAGCTGCTAGAGCTTCGTGATGAACTATAATGTATCGGGGACATATATGATGATCCTTGAGATAATCGCGATGTTTGACACCACAAAAGTAGAAATCAAGAAGGAGCATCAATTGTTGATGGTTGGTGAAACCACTAGTTTCAAGAAGGGCAAGGGCAAGAAGGGATATTTCATGAAACGGCAAATCAGCTGCTGTTCTAGTGAAGAAACCCAAAGTTGAACCCAAACCCGAGACTAAGCGCTTCTGTAATAAGGGGAACAGCCACTGGAGCAGAATTATCCTAGATACTTGGTAGATGAGAAGGCTGGCAAGGTCGATAGAAGTATATTGGATATACATTGTGTTAATGTGTACTTTACTAGTACTCCTAGTAGCACCAGGGTATTAGATACCGGTTCGGTTGCTAAGTGTTAGTAACTCGAAATAAAAGCTACAGAATAAACGGAGACTAGCTAAAGGTGAGCTGACGATATGTGTTGGAAGTGTTTCCAATGTTGATATGATCAAGCATCGGACGCTCCCTCTACCATCGAGATTGGTGTTAAACCTAAATAATTGTTATTTGGTGTTTGCGTTGAGCATAGACATGATTGGATTATGTCTATCGCAATACGGTTATTCATTTCAAGAGAATAATAGTTACTCTGTTTATTTGAATAATACCTTCAATGGTCTTGCACCTAAAATGAATGGTTTATTGAATATCGATCGTAGTGATACACATGTTCATGCCAAAAGATATAAGATAGTAATGATAGTACCACCTACTTGTGGCACTGCCACATAAGTCATATCGGTATAAAACGCATGAAGAGGCTCCATGTTGATGGATCTTTGGGCTCACTCGTTTTTGAAAAGTTTGAGACATGCGAACCATGTCTATTGGTGTATATGCATGAAGAAACTCCATGCAAATGGACCGTTTTGGACTCACTTGATTTTGAACCACTTGAGACATGCAAATCATACCACATGGGCAAGATAACTGAAAGCCTCGTTTTCAGTAAAATGGAACTAGAAAGCAACTTGTTGGAGGTAATATATTTTGATGTGTGCAGTCCAATGAGTGCTAAGGCATGTAGTGGATATCGTTATGTTCTTACTTCACAGATGATTTGAGTAGATGTTGAGTATATTTACTTGATGAATCACGAGTCTGAATTATTGAAAGGTTCAAGTAATTTCAGGGTGAAGTTGAAAGATCGTCGTGACAAGAGAAAGATCTATGATATGATCATAGAGATGAATATCTGAATTACGAGTTTGGCACAGAATTAAGACATTGTGGAAATTGTTTCACAACTAATACAGCCTGGAACACCATAGTGTGATGGTGTGTCCGAACATCATAACTGCACCCTATTGGATATGATGCATACCATGATGTCTCTTATCAAATTACCACAATAGTTTATGGGTTAGGCATTAGAGACAACCACATTCACTTTAAATAGGGCACCACGTAATTCCGATGAGATGACACCGTATGAACTATGGTTTAGAGAAACCTAAGCTGTCATTTCTTAAAAGTTTGGGGCAGCGACGCTTATGTGAAAAAGTTTCAGGCTGATAAGCTTGAACCCAAAGCGGATAAATGCATCTTCATAGGACACCCAAAACAGTTGGGTATACCTCCTATCTCAGATCCAAAAGCAACAAGGGATTGTTTCTAGAATCGGGTCCTTTCTTGAGGAAAAGTTTCTCTCGAAAGAATTGAATGGGAGGATGGTGGAGACTTGATGAGGTTATTGAACCGTCTCTTCAACTAGTGTGTGGCAGGGCATAGGAAGTTGTTCCTGTGGCACCCACACCAATTGAAGTGGAAGCTTATGATATTGATCATGAGACTTCGGATCAAGTCACTCCCAAACCTCGTAGGACGACAAGGATGCGTACTACTTCAGAGTGGTACGTAATCCTGTCTTGGAAGACATGTTGCTAGACAACAATGAACCTACGAGCTATGGAGAAGCGATGGTGGGCCCGGATTCCGATAAATGGCTCGAGGCCATAAAATCCGAGAGAGGATCCATGTATGAAAACAAAGTGTAGACTTTGGCAGAACGGCTCGATGGTCGTAAGGCTGTTGAGTACAGATGGATTTTCTAAAAGGAAGACGGACAATGATGGTAAGTATCACCATTAAGAAAGCTCAACTGGTCGTTAAGATTTTTTCCGACAAGTTCAAGGAGTTGACTATGATGAGACTTTCTCACTCGTAGTGATGCTAAGAGTCTGTTGGAATTATATTAGCGATTACTGCATTATTTATGAAATCTTGCAGATAGGATGTCAAAAACATTGTTTCCTCGACGATTTTTGAGGAAAGGTTGTATGTGATACAACCGAAAGGTTTTGTCAATCCTGAAAGATGCTAATAAGTATGCAAAGCTCCAGCAATCCTTCTAAGGACTGGAGTAAGCATCTCGGAGTTGGAATGTATGCTTTGATGAGATGATCAAAGATTTTGGGTGTATACAAAGTTTATGAGAAACTTGTATTTCCAAATAAGTGAGTGGGAGCACTATAGAATTTCTGATGAGTATATGTTGTTGACATATTGTGGATCAAAAATGATGTAGAATTTCTGGAAAGCATATAGGGTTATTTGAAAAGTATTTTTCAATAGAAAACCTGGATAAGGCTACTTGAACATTGAGCATCTAGATCTATGAGGATAGATCAAAACGCTAAATGGTACTTTCAAATGAGCACATACCCTGACATGATCTTGAAGATGTTCAAGATGGATCAGTCAAAGAAGGAGTTCTTGCCTGAGTTGTAAGGTATGAAGTTAAGACTTAAAGCTCGACCACGGCAGAAGAAAGAGAAAGGACGAATGTCGTCCCCTATGCTTTTGTCATAGGCTCTATATGGTATGCCACACTGAGTACCGCACCTGATGTGTGCCTTGCCACATGTCTGGCGAGAGGGTACAAAGGTGATCCAGGAGTGGATCACTAGATAGCGGTCAAAATTGTCCTTGGAGTAATAAGGACATGTTTCTCGATTATGGAGGTGATAAAGAGTTCGGCGTAAAGGGTTACATCGATGCAAGCTTTAACACCTATCCGAATGACTCTGAGTAGCAAACCGGATACGTATAGTGGAGCAACCATTTGGAATAGCTCCAAGTGGAGCGTGGAAACATCATTTATAATATGACCTAGAGATTTGTGAAGTACATACGGATCTGAATGTTGCAGACCCGTTGACTAAAACCTCTCTCACAAGCAAAACATGATCAAACCCAGAACTCATTAAGTCTTAATCACATGATGATGTGAACTAGTTTAGTGACACTAGTAAACTCTTTGGATGTTGGTCACATGGCGATGTGACCTGTGAGTGTTAATCACATGGCGATGTAAACTAGATTATTGACTCTAGTGCAAGTGGGAGACTGTTGGAAATATGCCCTAGAGGCAATAATAAATTGATTATTATTATATTTCCTTGTTCATGATAATCGTTTATTATCCATGCTAGAATTGTATTGATAGGAAACTCAGTTACATGTGTGGATACATAGACAACACCATGTCCCTAGTAAGCCTCTAGTTGACTAGCTCGTTGATCAATAGATGGTTACGGTTTCCTGACCATGGACATTGGATGTCGTTGATAACGGGATCACATCATTAGGAGAATGATGTGATGGACAAGACCCAATCCTAAGCATAGCACAAGATCATGTAGTTCGCATGCTAAAGCTTTTCTAATGTCAAGTATCATTTCCTTAGACCATGAGATTGTGCAACTCCCGGATACCGTAGGAATACTTTGGGTGTGCCAAACATCACAACATAACTGGGTGGCTATAAAGGTACACTACAGGTATCTCCGAAAGTGTCTGTTGGGTTGGCACGAATTGAGACTGGGATTTGTCACTCCGTGTGACGGAGAGGTATCTCTGGGCCCACTCGGTAGGACATCATCATAATGTGCACAATGTGATCAAGGAGTTGATCACGGGATGATGTGTTACGGAACGAGTAAAGAGACTTGCCAGTAACGAGATTGAACAAGGTATCGGGATACCGACGATCGAATCTCGGGCAAGTATCGTACCGCTAGACAAAGGGAATTGTATACAGGATTGATCGAATCCTCGACATCGTGGTTCATCCGATGAGATCATCGTGAAACATGTAGGAACCAACATGGGTATCCAGATCCCGCTGTTGGTTATTGACCGGAGAACGCCTCGGTCATGTCTGCATGGTTCCCGAACCCGTAGGGTCTACACACTTAAGGTTCGATGATGCTAGGGTTATAAGGAATAGATATACGTGGTTAACGAATGTTGTTCGGAGTCCCGGATGAGATCCCGGACGTCACGAGGAGTTCCGGAATGGTCCGGAGGTAAAGATTTATATATGGGAAGTCCTGTTTTGGTCACCGGAAAAGTTTTGGGTTTTACCGATAGTGTACCGGGACGACCGGAGGGGTCCGGGGGTCCACCAAGTGGGGCCACCAGCCCCGAAGGGCTGCATGGGCCAAGTGTGGGAGGGGACCAGCCCCAGGTGGGCTGGTGCGCCCCCCACCAAGGCCCAAGGCGCCTCCAAGAGGGAAGGGGGGCAAACCCTAGGGCAGATGGGCCCTAAGGCCCACCCCAGGTGCGCCTCCCCCTCTCCCCCTTGTGGCCGCCACCCAGATGGGATCTGGGGGGCTGTCGCCACCCCTAGGGAGGGAACCCTAGGTGGGGGCGCAGCCCCTCCCCTCCCCCTATATATACTTGAGGTTTGGGCTACCCAAGACACACGTGTTGCTCTCCTTCTTGGCGCAGCCCTACCCCTCTCCCTCCTCGTCTCTTGCGGTGCTTGGCGAAGCCCTGCTAGAGTACCACCCTCGTCCACCACCACCACGCCGTTGTGCTGCTGCTGGATGGAGTCTTCCTCAACCTCTCCCTCTCTCCTTGCTGGATCAAGGCATGGGAGACGTCACCGGGATGTACGTGTGTTGAACGCGGAGGTGCCGTCCGTTCGGCACTAGGATCTCCGGTGATTTGGATCACGACGAGTACGACTCCTTCAACCCCATTCTCTTGAACGCTTCCGCATGGCGATCTACAAGGGTATGTAGATGCACTCTCCTTCCCCTCGTTGCTGGTTTCTCCATAGATAGATCTTGGTGACATGTAGGAAAATTTCGAATTTCTGCTGCGTTCCCCAACACCCTATGTGAATGGTTCAGTGAATCTCGGTCGTAGTAATACACATGTTCACGCCAAAAGATGTAGATAGTACCACTTTCTTGTGGCACTGCCGCTTAGGTCATATTGGCGTAAGATGCATGAAGAAACTCCATATTGATGGATGTTTGGAGTCACTTGATTTTGAATCGCTTGACACATGCGAGCCATGCCTCATGGGCAGGATGACTAAGACCCCGTTTTCAGGTACAATGAAACGGGCAAGTGACTTGTTGGAAATCATACATGCTGATGCATGTGATCCAATGAGAATTGAAGCGTGCAGTGGATATCGCTATTTTCTCATCTTCACTGACGATTTGAGTAGATATAGGTATATTTACTTAATGAAGCACAAGTCTGAAACGTTTGAAAAGTTCAAGCGATTTCAGAGTGAAGTTAAGAATCATCATAACAAGAAGATCAAATTCCTATGATCTGATCAATGAGAATTTCTGAGTTATGAGTTTGGCAAACACTTAAGACATTGTGGAATTGTTTCACAGTTGAAGCCACCTAGAACACCACAGGGTAATGGTGTGTCCGGACGTCGTAATCGAACCTTATGAAATATGGTGCGATCTATGATGTCTCTTACCGATCTACCACTATTATTTTGAGGTTATGCATTAGAGACAGTTGCATTCACTTTAGATAGGACACGTCTGTTGAGACGACGCCGTATGAACATTGGTTTGGCAAGAAACCAAAGTTGTCGTTTCTTAATGTTTGGGGCTGCGATGCTTAAGGCTTCAGCCGGAGAAGCTCGAACCCAAAGCGGACAAACACATCTTCATAGGATACCCAAAGGTGATAGGTGGGTATACCTTCTATCTCAGATTCGAGGGCAAATTGTTTGTCGCTAAGAACGGGTCCTTTCTCGAGAAGGAGTTTCTCTCGAAAGAATTGAGTGGGAGGAAGATAGAACTTGATGAGGTTGTCGAACCTTTACTTCAACCAGAGAGTGATGCGACACAGAAAGATGTTTTCTGTGGCGCCTACGTCTGTTGAAGAGGAAGTTAATGATAGTGATCATGAAGCTTCGGATCAAGTTGCTATCGAACCTCATAGGTCGACAAGGATATGTACTACTCCTGAGTGGTACGGTAATCCTGTCTTAAATATCATGTTGTTAGACAACAATGAACCTACGAGCTATGGAGAAGCGATGGTGGGCCCGTATTCCGACAAATGGTTAGAAGCCATGAAATCCGAGATAGGATCCATGTATCAGAACAAAGTATGGACTTTGGTGGACTTGCCCAATGATCGGCAAGCCATTGAGATAAATGGATCTTTAAGAAGAAGACGGATGTGGGCGGTAATGTTACCGTCTATGAAGCTCGACTTATGGGAAAGAGTCTTTTCACAAGTTCAAGGAGTTGACTACGATGAGAATTTCTCACCCGTAGCGATGCTTAAGTCTGTCGAAATCATGTTAGCATCTGACAGATGGATGTCAAAACGAGTTTTCGTAAGAAAAAGTTGTATGTGATGCAGTAAAAGGTTTTGTCGATCCTAAAGATGCTAAAAGGTATGCTGGCTCCAGCAATCCTTCTATGGACTAGAGCAAGCATCTCGGAATCAGAATATATGCTTTGATGGAGTGATCAAAGCTTTTAGGTTTATACAATGTTTGTTAGAAACTTGTATTTACAAGAAAGTGAGTGGGAGCACTACAACATTTCTGATAAGTATATGTGGATGACATATTGTTGATCCGAAATAATGTAGAATTTCTGGAAAGCATAAACGGTTGTTTGAAGGGTGTTTTCAAAGGAAGACCTGGATAAAGCTGCTTACATATTGGGCATCAAGATCTATAGAGATAGATCAAGACGCCTGATGACACTTTAAAGAACGCACACCTTGACATGTTTTTGAAGGAGTTCAAAATAGATCAGTCAAAGAAGGGGTTCTTACCTGAGTTGTAAGGTGTGAAATTGAGTAAGACTCGAAGATTGACCACGGCAGAAGAAAGAGGAAGGACGAAGGTCGTCCCCTATGCTTTTGTCATAGGCTCTATACGGTATGCCATGCTGAGTACCGCACCAGATGTGTGCCTTGCCACATGTCTGGCAAGAGGGTACAAAGGTGATCTAGGATTGGACCACCAGATAGCGGTCAAAATTATCCTTAGAGGAATAAGGAAATGTTTCTCGGTTATGGAGGTGATAAAGAGTTTGACGTAAAGAGTTACGTCGATGCAAGCTTAACACCTATCCGGATAGCTCTGAGTAGAGATACCGGATACGTATAATGGAGCAACAATTTGGAATAGCTCTAAGTGGAATGTGGTAGCAGCATCTACGGTATGACATAAAGTTTTGCGAAATACATAGGGATCTGAATATGGCAAGACCCGTTGACTACAACCTCTTCACAAGCATAACATGATCAAACCCAGAACTCATTGAGTATTAATCACATAGTGATGTGAACTAGATTAGTGACTCTAGTAAACTCTTTGGATGTTGGTCACCTGGCGATGTGACCTGTGAGTGTTAATCACATGGCGATGTGAACTAGATTATTGACTCTAGTGCAAGTGGGAGACTGTTGGAAATATGCCCTAGAGGCAATAATAAGTTAGTTATTATTATTATATTTCATTGTTCATGATAATCGTTTATTATCCATGCTAGAATTGTATCGATAGGAAACTCAGATACATGTGTGGATACATAGACAACACCATGTCCCTAGTAAGCCTCTAGTTGACTAGCTCGTTGATCAATAGATGGTTACAGTTTTCTGACCATGGACATTGGATGTCGTTGATAACGGGATCACATCATTAGGAGAATGATGTGATGGACAAGACCAAATCCTAAGCCTAGCACAAGATCGTGTAGTTCGTATGCTAAAGCTTTTCTAATGTCAAGTATCATTTCCTTAGACCATGAGATTGTGCAACTCCTGGATACCGTAGGAGTGCTTTGGGTGTGCCAAACGTCACAACGTAACTGGGTGGCTATAAAGGTACACTACAGGTATCTCCGAAAGTGTCTGTTGGGTTGGCACGAATCGAGACTATGATTTGTCACTCCGTGTAAACGGAGAAGGTATCTCTGGGCCCACTCGGTAGGACATCATCATAATGTGCACAATGTGACCAAGGGGTTGATCACGGGATGATGTGTTACGGAATGAGTAAAGATACTTGTCGGTAAAGAGATTGAACAAGGTATCGGGATACCGACGATCGAATCTCGGGCAAGTACTATACCGCTAGACAAAGGGAATTGTATACGGGATTGATTAAATCCTTGACATCATGATTCATCCTATGAGATCATCGTGGAGCATGTGGGAGACAACATGGGTATCCAGATCCCGCTGTTGGTTATTGACCGGAGAGTTGTCTCGGCCATGTCTGCATGACTCCCGAACCCGTAGGGTCTACACACTTAAGGTTTGATGACGCTAGGGTTATAGGGAAAGTATGTACGCGGTTATCGAATGTTGTTCGGAGTCCCGGATGAGATCCAGGACGTCACGAGGAGTTTTGGAATGGTCCGAAGGTAAAGATTAATATATAGGAAGTATGGTTTTGGCCACCGGAAGTGTTCCGGGCATCACCGGTAGTGTACCGGGACCACCGGAGGGGTCCGGGGGTCCACCGGGAGGGGCCACCAGCCCCGGAGGCCTACATGGGCCAATAGTGGGAAGGGACCAGCCCCTAGGTGGGCTGGGGCGCCTCCCACCAAGGCCCAAGGCGCCTCCTAGAGGGGAGGGGGGCAAACCCTAGGGCAGATGGGCCTTAAGGCCCACCCTAGGTGCGCCTCCTCTCTCTCCCCCCTTGGCCGCAACCCTAGATGGGTTTTGGGGCTGCCGCCACCCCTAGGGAGGGAACCCTAGATGGGGGCGCAGCCCCTCCCCTTCCCCTATATATACTTGAGGTATTGGGGGCTGCAACATACACGAGATCATCTTCCTCTTGGCGCAGCCCTACCTCTCTCCCTCCTCGTCTCTCATAGTGCTTGGCGAAGCCCTGCTGGAGTTCCGCGCTCCTCCACCACCACCACGCCGTCGTGCTGCTGCTGGACAGAGTCTTCCCCAACCTCTCCTTCTCCCCTTGCTGGATCAAGGCGTAGGAGACGTCACCGGGCTGCACGTGTGTTGAACATGGAGGCGCCGTGGTTCGGCGCTTAGATTGGAATCAACCGCGATCTGAATCGCTACGAGTATGACTCCTTCATCCGCGTTCTTGCAACGCTTCCGCTTAGTGATGTACAAGGGTATGTAGATGCACTCTCCTTCCCCTCGTTGCTAGATTACTTCATAGATTGATCTTGGTGATGCGTAGAAAATTTTAAATTTTTGCTACGATCCCCAACAGTGATAACGGCGGCCGCGAGGGCTGCAACGGCGACGGATCTAGCGAAGCGACAGCAATGGCTGCGGCGACGGCGGCAGAGGCCACTCCTGCCTCACAGCGGGCTGTCCATGCTGCGGCGGCGCATCATCCGGCTTTGGATCGGCGGCGGCGTCGAGGGCCTGGTGGACTGCTTGGCAGCACCTCCGGTCAGATCTAATCTGGCTGGTGCAGCCAGCGATGGTGGTCATCTTCTCCGTCGGAGGTGGACGGCCAGAGGTTGGGTGGGCAGATCTCGAGATCCGTCATCTAGTCCCGGCTGCGAGTTGGGGAGACAGAGTTGCTGGTGAAAACCAAGCCAACAGCAGGCGATGACGACATTCTGCGTCGTTACATTGGTGAAGGCATCGTCGTGTAACTATTGTCAACCCACTCGTGTTGCTCGGGGGAAACCCTAGGATCTGCTTTTCCAGATCGGACGATGGCGGCACTGCCGCGTTGTTTCTCTCTTGGGAGCATTGTTTGTGGAGCAGTGCTGGAAGTCAGAGGTAGGAGGTGGAGCGGCTTCGTCTTGCACGGAGCTTCGGTGAAGATGTCAAGTCATGCCTGGCCGACAGGTGCTACGCTTTGTCATGCCTTGTCGGCAGGTGATGCGCACGACAGATCTTCCAGAGACTTCAAGCTGTGTCGGCTGGTGGTACTTGGCGGCATGGTGCTGAGGTGTACCGGCGGCGACCGCGACATCCTCAGCAGTTCGCGCGCAGGGAGGTGGTGGCGTTGGGCGCCGTAGTGGCGTCGACGGCAGCTAGACTGGGCAAGGATGATGCATCAGTACAACTTTGAAATTGGAGTGGTGGCAGTTGGTGACGGCGGCCTCTAAGAGCGCGCCGGACCGGTGTGACCCATACCCGGCAAGTGGCTTGGTTGGGGCCTCGGGTCTTAGATGTTAGGCTTGGTTATGAGGTCTGTGGTATTAGGCCTGGACTATCAGCATCCCTTCATCAATTGGATAGGAGTAGTGACATATGTTGCCTAGACGGGGGCTTCAGACTTACTGCTGTATTTCTTTGTAAGGTCTTGTGTGAATAATTAATAAAGTGACTGCACGCATCGCCCAGATGCAGAGGCTGTTGGATTATGGATGGGCTTAGGCCCATATAAGACACTAATCCCTGGTTAATCTTGAGGCCCATGTATGAGATGGCAGGTGGTGGGAGTTTAGTCCCACCTTGCTAGTTGAGGAGAGTTGAGACCCCTTTATAAGAGCCACTCTACCACTTGCCATTAAGAGCTTGGGAAGATGAGTGGTACACGCGCGCTCCTCCTCCTCCGCCGCCCGCCTCACCACGCCACACCATGCCTCGCCACGACGCGCGCGCGCCGCCGCGGGTTGCGGGAATGAGCCGAGCCGAAGCTTATTTTTGCCGCTCAGGAATGAATTCATTAATCAGGGATTAATTAACGAGTCGCTAACATGTGGGCTACTGTCCAAGACGTGGCCGGGACCCGCGTATTCATTGACTCCCTTGCCGGGAGTGGGCCGACTCGGTCGTGGGCCTCGGCAAGGCCCATGACTTTTTTCCTTACGGACTATATAAGAACTCGTGTGACCTAGCCGTCATCTACTGTTGCTCACTCTGTGCTGCCTCCGGCGATCCCATCCCGACGACCGCGTGCACGGCTGGTCGGGAGAGCAGGTGCCTTCGGAACCCTGTCGTTCGAGATCCTGCCCGGGAGAACGGCAATAAGGTTTTTGGGGAGCGTCTCTACGCGACTGCTCCCGAACCGTCCCCAACTCCGTTCGCCTCTGCTTCCACTACTTCCTCTGCTTCGACACCATGGCCGACGACGCGGCCGCTAAGAAGAAGGCCACGGACGATGCCGAGGCTGCTGCTATAGCCGCCGCGTTGGCCTGGCCAACCGGAGGGTATTATCTCTTCATCCCTCGTTTACTCGTACTTATGCTAGCCGTATATGTGCTGCTCATAGAAGGTTCGATTCTATGTTCTGTATGTGCTAGTATGCTTAGGTATCGCTATGAGGTGCATACCTTTCATGCCATGCTTACTGTTAACTCGTGGATAAGTCTAATCGAAAAAGTGCTAATATTTCCAACAATCCAAAAACCTTATTTTAGGCACTTTTCGATTCAAGGCTTTGCTGCTACTCTGAAACTGGAAAAGTTTACCGGGACGCATTTTAAGCGTTGGCAGACTAGGACCACCTTGTGGCTCACAGCGATGAACGTGTTTTGGGTTAGTGGTGTGTCCCTCACAGAAACGATTGATCCTGAACAGGAGAAGGCGTTTAGGGAGGCAGCTACAATCTTTCTGGGAGCAGTTCTGAGTGTGATTGGAGACAAGTTGGTTGACGCCTATATTCATATGGGCGTTGCCAAAAACTTGTGGGATGCGCTCAAAGTCAAATTCGACGCAACTGATGCTGGCAGTGAGTTGTATGCCATGGAGCAGTTCCATGATTACAGGATGGTTGATAACCGTTCTGTATTGGACCAGGCTCATGAGATATAGTGCATTGCTAAGGAGCTGGAGCTCTTGAAGTGTGAGTTACCGGACAAGTTTGTTGCGGGTTGCATTATTGCAAAACTCCCTCCTAGTTGGAGGAACTTTGCTACTTCTCTCAAGCACTTGAGACATGAATTCTCTGTTGAGGATGTCATTGGTCATCTCAGTGTTGAGCAGAACTCGAGAACAAAGGACTCACACATGAAAGGGGCAAAGGGTTCTTCTAGCGCCAATGTGGTGCAGAAGAACTTCCACAAGTTCAAGGGAAAGAACTCTGCCCAGCAGAATACTACCTTTAAGAAGAAGGATAAGAAGAAAGACAAAAAGAGATATGGTTGCTTTACTTGTGGTTCAGATGAACATTGGGCAAACAAGTGCCCAAACAAGTACAAGAAGCCAGCACAGGACTCCAAGTCTGTGAATGTCACTCTGAGCAACAATGATGCGACATCTGGGTATGGTAATCTGTTTACCATACTTTCAGTTTATCAGTCCACCGATTGGCGGATTGACACTGGGGCCAATATTCATGTGTGTGCTGATGTGTCTTTGTTTTCTTCCTACCAGGTCGCACGAGATTGTTCCGTCCTGATGGGGAATGGCTCGCATGCTTCTGTTCATGGTGTTGGCACGGTAGATCTGAAGTTTACTTCGAGAAAGATCGTGCAGCTGAAGAACGTGCAGCATGTCCCCGCTATAAAGAATAATCTCGTTAGTGGCTCCCTTCTATGTAAAGAAGGATTTGAGTTAGTATTTGAGTCTAACAAAGTAGTCGTATCTCGGTATGGACTATTTGTTGGAAAAGGATATGGTTGTGGTGGTTTGTTTCGCCTTTCCCTAGAGGATTTCTGTAATAAAGTCGTGAACCAAATTCATTCTAATGTGAACGAATCTGAGGTTTGACATTCACGTCATTGTCACATAAATTTTGGTTGTATGATGCGGCTAGCTAAGATGGATTTAATCCCGAGTTTCACTTTAGCCAAAGGCTCTAAGTGCCATGCGTGTGTGCAAGCTAAGCAACCTCGTAAGCCTCACAAGCCTGCGAAGGAGAGATACCTAGCACCTCTAGAGCTCATACATTCAGATCTCTGTGAGATGAATGGTGTGTTGACTAAAGGTGGAAAGAAATACTTCATGACTCTGATTGATGATTCCACTAGATTCTGCTATGTGTATTTGTTAAATACTAAGGATGAGGCTCTACACTACTTTAAAGTCTATAAGGCTGAAGTTGAGAACCAACTTGAGAAGAAAATAAAACGAGTCTGGTCTAGTCGTGGTGGAAAGTACTTTTCTAATGAGTTTGATTTATTCTGTGCGGAACATGGTATTATTCATGAGAGGACGCCTCCCTACTCACCCCAGTCAAACAGGGTTGCTGAACGGAAAAATCGTACTCTAACTGATTTGGTTAACGCCATGTTAGATACATCGGGTTTATCCAAGGCATGGTGGGGGAGGCTGTATTGACATCTTATCATGTCCTGAATAAAGTTCCCACAAAGGATAATGAGACTACACCCTATGAGCAATGGGAAAAGAAAAGAACTACACTCTCTTACTTGCGCACTTGGGGCTGTTTGGCGAAAGTCAATGTGCCGATAATCAAAAAGCGCAAGTTGGGACCAAAGACTGTGGACTATGTTTTTCTTGGCTATGCCAAGCATAGCGTTGGGTATATATTTCTAGTGGTGAAATCTGAGGTACCTGACCAGAAGGTCGGTACAATTATAGAGTCTAGGGATGCTACATTCTTTGAGGATATTTTTCCCATGAGAGGTATGCAAAGCAATTCTAGACTAGAATCTAATGAGACTCCTGAACCTGCTATTCCGATGGAATATTATGAACATAAAAGTGATAAGAGTTCCATGGAGGATGACGAGGAAGCTCCTGTTAGGAGCAAGAGACAGAGGACTACAAAGTCCTTTGGTGATGATTTCCTCGTGTACCTCATGGATGATGATACTCCCAGCTCCATTTCAGAAGCTTATGCATCTCCGGATGCTGACTACTGGAAGGATGCAGTCCATAGTGAGATGGATTCCATCTTGGCTAACGGGACATGGGAGATCACTGATCGTCCTTATGGTTGTCGACCATTAGGATGTAAGTGGGTGTTCAAAAGGAAGCTTAGGGCCGATGGTACTGTTGAGAAGTACAAGGCTAGGCTTGTGGCCAAGGGTTAAACCCAGAAAGAAGAAGAGGATTTATTTGACACTTATTCACCTGTGGCTAGACTGACAACCATTCGAGTGTTACTCGCTTTGGCTGCCTCACATGGTATTCTTGTTCATCAGTTGGATGTTAAGACGGCTTTCCTTAACGGAGAGCTAGACGAGGAAATTTACATACAACAACCGGATGGCTTTGTAGTAAATGGTCAGGAAGGAAAGGTGTGTAAGCTAGTGAAATCTTTGTATGGCCTGAAACAAGCGCCTAAGCAATGGCATGAGAAGTTCAACACTACTCTGACATCTGCTGGCTTTGTTGTGAACGAAGCTGACAAATGTGTATACTATCGCTATGGTGGGGGCGAAGGAGTTATACTGTGTCTGTATGTCGATGACATACTGATATTTGGGACCCACCTCAAGGTCATCGAGGAGGTCAAGTCTTTTCTATCTCACATCTTTGAGATGAAGGACCTGGGTGTGGCTGATGTTATCCTGAACATCAAGCTACTGAGAAATTCTGAGGGTGGAATTACACTTTTGCAATCCCACTATGTTGAGAAGATTTTGAGCCGTTTTGGATATTCGGACTGCAAACCTTCTGCAACACCATATGATCCTAGCGTGCGGATTCGAAAGTTCAAAGGCACGGCTATAGATCAATTGAGATATTCTCAAGTGGCTGGTTCACTGATGTACCTAGCATGTGCTACTCGTCCTGACATCTCATTTGCTGTGTGCAAACTGAGCCGGTTTGTTTCCAATCCGGGAGATGTGCACTGGCATGATGTTGAGCGAGTGATGTGTTATTTGCAAGGTACTGCGAACTATGGAATTCACTATTCTGGGTACGCGATGGTACTTGAGGGGTATAGTGATTCGAATTGGATATCTGATGCTGATGAGATGAAAGCCACAAGTGGACATGTCTTCACACTTGGTGGTGGTGCTGTTTCCTGGAAGTCTTGCAAGCAGACGACCTTAACCAGATCGACTATGGAAGCAGAACTCACAGCATTAGACACATCATGCGTCGAAGGAGAATGGCTTCGAGAGTTTTTGATGGATTTGCCGGTGGTTGATAAACCAGTGCCGGCTGTCCTTATGAACTGTGACAATCAAACAGTGATTGCCAAGGCTAAGAGTTCAAAGGACAACATGAAATCCACAAAGCACATAAGAAGAAGATTGAAATCTGTCAGAAAATCAAGAAACTCCGGAGTAATAGCGTTGGATTATATCCAGATGGCTAAGAATCTGGCAGACCCTTTTACGAAAGGGCTATCACGGATTGTGATAGAAAATGCATCGAGGGAGATGGGTATGAGACCCACGTAAGTTGCCATGGGGGTAACCCAACCTATGTGATCGGAGATCCCATGAATTAGGACCTGGGAAAACAATCCAGCGGTCAACTGAGGAGAGTATCATTAATTAACCCACTCCGTTGGAGATACACAATACTCTCAATTCTGTAAGGCAGGCTGACTTTTGTCTTAATGTGTTCCAAAGCTTGTGTAAGCAAGATGCTAACCTATAGAGCATTCTTTAGAGGAACACACCTATGTGAGCCCGACTGCTTGTCATAGTCTATGAGATTGGGTAATCTCTAGTAAGCTCATGAGAAGGTACAGAGTATGACTAATAGGCTCCACCCGTGGGGTTTAGCCTTCGGCAGCCACGTATCAGCTGACGATAGGCGAAACTTATGCACGCCAAACTGACAATTCAAGGCATAGTCCATTGTTCAGTTGTGAAGAAGTCTAATCCTGTTGCTCTAGGTGGAAGTTCAACTTAACAGTCTCCACTGAAAATTCTAGTATATCAAACATTGTTTGGAACAGTTGACAAACTTATGTGCCTCGAGATCTGGTGGGGGGTTGTTGGATTATGGATGGGCTTAGGCCCATATAAGACACCAATCCCTGGTTAATCTTGAGGCCCATGTATGAGATGGCAGGTGGTGGGAAGTTTAGTCCCACCTTGCTAGTTGAGGAGAGTTGAGACCCCTTTATAAGGGCTGCTCTACCACTTGCCATTGGAAGCTTGGGAAGAGGAGTGGTACACGCGCGCTCCTCCTCCTCCGCCGCCCGCCTCGCCACGCCACGCCTCACCGGGCTGCGGGTTGCGGGAATGAGTCGAGCCAAAGCTTATTTTTGCCGCTCAGGAATGAATTAATTAATCAGGGATTAATTAACGAGTCGCTGCCGGGATTCGTCAACTCCCTTGCCGGGGGTGCGACCCGCGTATTCGTCGACTCCCTTGCCGGGAGTGGGCCGACTCGGGAGAGCAGGTGCCTCCGGAACCCTGCCGTTCGAGATCCTGCCCGGGAGAACGGCAATAAGGTTTTTGGGGAGCGTCTTGACGCGACTGCTCCCGATCCGTCCCCAACTCCGTTTGCCTCTGCTTCCACTACTTCCTCTGCTTCGACACCATGGCTGACGACGCTGCCGCTAAGAAGAAGGCCACGGACGACGCCGGGGCTGCTGCTGCAGCCGTCGCGTTGGCCTGGCCAACCGGAGGGTATGATCTGTTCATCCCTCGTTTACTCATACTTATGCTAGCCGTATATGTGCTGCTCATAGAAGGTTCGATTCTATGTTCTGTACGTGCTAGTATGCTTAGGTATCGCTATGAGATGCATACCTTTCATGCCATGCTTACTGTTAACTCATGGATAAGTCTAATCGGAAAAGTGCTAATATTTCCAACAGAGGCCGGGGGTTTTCCTCCTTAAAAGAAAGAGTGGATCATTGTGGATTTGCAAAGGATTTGCTTGGGTCATATATCTTCATAGCCTACTTACCAAAAGTTGAAAGCCAAAAGGCCTAACCAAAACCCATGTACAAGTCTAGCCCAAAAAGGTCATGCTCTCATGTGCCAAGACTAACCTAGCAGATTATGGCCAGCGATGTTGCTGCGCTAGTTGAGTAATGGAATCCAGTGGTTCCAAGTCAAAAAAAGAGTAGAATTTATTTGGGACCTGAGAGGAGAACATTGTGTGTAGGATCTAAGTATATAGACTAGAGTGGATGAATGAGAGATCTAAATTTTCTTTTGAAACATCAAAATTCTCAGCACAACACAATAGAAATAACTCAACAAGACGCAGTTCTATTAGAAGATAAATTACTTAAGAAAAAAGACTACTAGGAAAAACTAAATAATTCTATTGCCAGATATTCATCAGAGCTAATAACAGAAGAATGACAATGTAGCTACAAATGAAAATCAAGCGAACAACAGAGAAACTATCTTAAGCATCACGTGAGTAACATGAATCATAACATGATCTCAACACGGATAGAATTGCATGAGGTAGATGAACAACCAAATCACCGATGAACAATCACCATATAGATAACTTAACCGAAAGTAAATTACTGAAAGTAATACGATAAAGAGAAAAAACCAGTTGTGCTTGATGGCGACAAGGTATTTGTTCTACCAGATCATTTTTCTAATGCCCAAGGCCGACAAGGGGTGGTTATGGCATCGCCGGCTAGCATACGCCGGCATGAGAAATTTCAAATATCTCCTAAATGGTGAGCACATTCTTGGACTAACAGATGCTTCTTTTGAGAAAGATTGTATGCGTGGTGCATTCATAGCCGGAAAGCGATATCAAGCAAAGCATACTCCCAAGGGTATCATGTCAACATCAAGGCCTCTAGTGCTTCCTTCATGTGGATCCCTTTGGGCCACCAGCCTTGAGAGAAGAAGCATGGTCTAATCATTGTTGATGATTTCTTAATATATACATGAGTTTACTTTCTCAAGTCCAAGGACGAGCTGAAAGTGACATTTGTGGATTTTTGTCAAGCCCAACGCATGTTCGATAAGCTAATCTTGGCAATTAGAAGAGACAATGGCTCGGATTTCAGGAACGACACTTTGGGAGAATTTCTTAGTGATGAGGGAACCGAGCATCAATATTCCGCACCCCTTAGGAGTGTTCCTTCACGTTGTACTGGGGCAGAATTGTTGAAGGTTGAAGATAGAGCTTCTTTTGAGGTTGTACTGCAGAGAGGGTGCTGCAAGTGGTGTCGTCTTTGGCTGATTGTTCTGCAAAACTTCGGAGGCTTATGATCCAGGATGTTCCAAGTGCTCATCTTTCGGCTCTGCATTTAGTTTGGTGTTTTGGGTGTCAAGGTTAACTCACTATGGTTTGAAGCCCGCTAAGATGTTCTATGTCACTATGGTTTGAAGCCCGGTGAGATGTTCTATGTCGTCCTTTTGCCGATACTACTCTGCTTATAACTATCGTTTGGGTTGTGGTGCTAACAGTTTTGACGGCGAGCACTTGCAACGGGTTTTGTCTTAGTGGCCCAACCCGCTTCTCCTCTTTTCCGTCCACTTGTAATTTATTTTCTTTGTCTCAAAATAAGTTTCTTAACTTTATACTAAATTTAATACAAATTCGTACTAAGCTCAAGACACTTATTTTAAAACGGATGAAGTAATTTGGCTATAATACTAAAGTTGTGTACTGGTTATTCCGGTAAGAAATTCTACTAGCGCTTACCAACTCATGGTAAACTTTTCTCTTTCACACAGTACATGATTTTCAATGTGAACTAATTTCTAGCAACATCTTAGATTGTTAACTTGGTTTTTTTTTAGAAAAGGAGGATGACCCCCGGCTTCTGCATCTGGAAGATGCATATGGTCACTTTATTGATTATTTTCGAGGACCTTACAAAGTATTACAACAATATGCATGAATCCGCCATCTTGGCAATATATGCCGCTACTCCTATCCATACGATGAAGGGGTGCTACCTGGGCCACTCAGACCACTCACCGAAGCCTAACATCAAAAGCCGAAAGCCCCAGCCGAGCCACATACCGGGTCTGGGGCACAATCCGGTCAGACACACTCGTGTGTCGTCGTCGCCATCTTCCACAGGTCCGTCTTCATATCATATTGAGGCATCTACCTTGTCTGGCCACTCAGCCATCGACGTCACCATGACGCCAGACAGCTACCTCCTCCTGCGCGAGTCCATCCCGCGCATCGGATGCCGAGTCTCCACAGCGCCATGCCGCCGATAACCGCCACCATCAATGTGTGAGATGAAGCACCGCTCCGCCGAGTACGGCAAGGCTGCTGAAGACCAAGCACCATGGAAGAAGGACTCCGAGGTTGAGCACATAGGCGGCAGAGCACCAACGCACCGCCACCAGACGAATTCCGACCACGCCACCAACCGCCGCCAAGCAACCAAAGCATCACATCCACCTCAAGCTCACCACGAACGACACCCCCAAGAGGGTGACGACGCCCGGAGCGCCGCTGTCGCTCGATCCGGCAAGGATTAGGGCTTTCGCCCGGCATACGAGCTGGGTGGAAGGAGGAGGGGAAGGAGGTAACCTAGACGGTGCCTACAAGAAGGGTTCGACGCCCTCGGGCGTCGCCGTCGTCGTGGCCAGCACTGCTGGCCTCGGATTTCTCCGGAGTCACCTCCCACCTCCAGCCGCCAAACAGGTACAACTCCGGCGACAAAGGCCGCCCAAAGCAGGACCATCGGAGGCAGCCCTGGTTGAAGTAGACGGAGGCCTTCAGATCTGGATCGGGCGCCGCCAAGATGCCCGCACCACAGCCGCCACCTGTCGCCGCCTCGCCGCCCCCGTGGCCGAGGAAGAACGGCCAGCACCAACGAGCACCAGTCACCGCAGACACGGCATCGTTCCACCAGCCGAGGCCGCCGCCACGGATCCAAAGCCCCCCGAGGAAGAACGGGGTGGCCAGATCCTCGCCGCCACCTTCACCGGCGGCCGAGCGGCGAGCAGGCGGCCACCTCCGGTGGCGATGAGGGAGAGGAGAGGTGAGGGAAAGGGCCGGCGGCGGGCTAGGGTTACGCCGCCCGAGTCGCCCCTGCGGGAGCGACGCGGGGGCCGTTCTAGATTGTTAACTTGGTGCCCCAAGCATGATGGGAAAACAGATAGCCAAGTTAGGGTGCCCCAAGCATGATGGGAAAACATTATAATATGGACAATGCAAACTGATCGATGAGGGTGGCCCAAGTGTGCCCAAGTGCGCTTGGAGGATTTTGCTCAAGAAGCCCCTACTACACACACACACGGTCTAGTCAACGGAACATGCACGGGACACTGGGACAGGGTGGTAGCGGTTGGCGCGAGATGTGATCTGTGGAGCTGCAAACGGCAGCACCCAGGCATTTCTCCTAGACGAACTCCCCTGGCGTTGATGGTTCGTTCCCCACCGCTCGACACGGTGGAGGCAAAGCAGTGTGTGTTTTTCACTGTGGCTGCTTGTCCTGCTCTTTTTTTTTTGTTTGAATCATGCTTGTCCTGCTCCTGCCTTAATTACCTCCGTAGCTACCATAGCCTTTTAGGTGCACTAATGGATACATTAAACTCGATTAATTTACAGGCCTGCGATGACCATAAACACACCTGATTTAGCCAACACTAGTCTCGATCTACAATCTTCCACGCAGGCAGGCAGGCCCTACTGCTTGGCTTAGCTGCTGCCTCATGCACGCTCATCTGCCCAGGGAGGTGCTCTACTACCTTCTTCTCTTATCTTCACGATCTGCAACTCAATCACCGGCACTCTGGACTAAGCCGATCTGCTAGGCTGAGCCAGATTAGTTGCTTCCGTCAGCTGTCATCGAAACATAACAAATGTTAAGAAACAATGAGTAGTTGCAGATGTGTTGAACAGAAAATGGGAGGGAGTGTACAACCCCTACCTGAACGTCGTCTCAGGACAAAAAAGCACACGCCGATCACGGCGTAGCAAAGGAGGAGAAGCAGTCCCTTCAGATAATGCGACGATCCGTCCTGCGCAACACACGAACAATTCCTTCACTGAACGAGTTGCTAAGTACAATGATGTTGACAGCAATGCCAGAAACACCGACAGAACATAGGTTGGCTCGACGCACGCACGTGGCAATGCGAAACAGAAACGTAAATTACCTGGAGGGTGAAGCTTGTCACTAATATTGCCAGGAACAAAGAACCGGTCTCTAGCAGGTTGAAATCAAGATCCATTGGAACCCCCATGACCCAAGCCACAAGGACACTCAGTGGCACCTACAACAGTTCAGTTCCATCAGGAAAGAGACAAAGGCAAGACCATATGAAGATAACAATGTCGAGAGGTCAGTTAATACAGACCACAAACATGGAAATCTGCGTAGCTGACCCCAGAGATACTCCGAGGGTGATGTCCTGTTACAACAACAACAAAATAGAACGGATTTCGTGTTACTTATCGCTCCACGGCATTTCAGTGAGTATGCACGGGTTCTGAACTTCTGATGCTACTTACCAGCTTGTTCTTAAAAGCAAATATTATTGCCCCAGCATGCTCTGCTGCATTCCCAACAATCGGAATCAAGATGATGCTAATGAAGCTCACTGATAGTTCCCAGGATTTTGAGGCCGCCTGCAAAATTTGTTCCCAAAAAAAATTTGTTACCTGCGCTGTAGGTTAGCTCAGAGTAAAATTACAGAGGAAGTTTCTTCAGAACTCCCATCCAAACTTGGCCAACATGAACATGGCATGGTGCTGCATACCTCAATTGTGCTCACGACATACTCCGACAGTAAGGCGGTTATCACAGTCATGACCGCTAGCCAAACCATCGCACTTGTAAATCCCAGTACCGCCTCATCTTCAGACACCAAATCATCACCATCATCTTCAACCTAATCATTTTGTCATTAAACAACTAGTTATATGCATGGTAATAATTTATTCTGGTATCTGATCAGCACTAAGCCAAATATTACACACCTCCTGTGGCTCAAAGAGCTGGCGATGAGTCTTCAGCTGGAAGTAAAGGTAGGCTCCATAGGCCAGGATCATGAGAACGCTGCACGCCCGGGATAGCACCAATCCTGAATCGTCGGAGTTTACTGCATGCTCACCAGCGCTTACTGCATACCTCAGCATCAGCGGCATCGATTGGCATAGCACACCAAGAATCAGAAGCCCTGTGCTGACATCTGCTTGCTTCTGCACAAATGAAAGCCATATCGTCGTTCATGCCTCATGACAAATTCGTGCAATCTTAAACAGCATAGCAGTAGTACGAAGTAGATAGCCGAGTTGGTTACTCTGTCATATGGCTGCTCGACACCGAGGTTGGCAAGCCCACCAAAAAAGAGGGAGGTGCCGAGGACAAGCAGCAAGTTGGACAAGATGGAGCCGAGCAGGGAGCATTTCACCACCGTTATCTTGCCCTCCCTCAGGGCGAATAGCGCGATGATAACCTCGGTGACGTTGCCAAATGTCGCATTCAACAGTCCACCGACTGCAGTTCAGGTAGATAACCACATGACGTCCAAGTTGTAGGTTGGTTAGAAACTTAGAATTGACGTTTCGAGATCAACAACTCTTACCAGTGGGACCGGTGTAGAAAGCGATCTGTCTGTGATCAATCAAAATAACACAAAGAACAGAGTGCAAGCTTTGTCAGCGACATAATAAAGAAGGTGACGCCAAACCGAACACGTTATGACGATGAGCAGAGAAGCTTACTCCGTCAGGAAACTGAGTCGCTCCGCAAGAGGAATTAGCCCGATTAAGCTAAGCACGAAGAGCCACACCTGCATGAGCTCAGCATTAGGAAAGATATAGCAAGTGTCCGAAAAGATGGACAAACGGTGAAGAATATTCGGGATCCATATGCTCTTCCTGTCCTATTGCTTTCAGCCTCGAAAATATCACTGTCCCTGTTTAATCGGCCAGATTTTTGAACATGGTACAGCTTGGAATATGTTGGTACAAACTAAAAACATAGGCAGTCCTCAGTCCTGGTGTGTCTCACGTGTTCTCTGCAGCACCGGCACGACAGTGAGAGCTGAGAAGACGTAGGAGTCACATGCCGGACTGAAACCTTTGGTAAAATGACAAGAGAAGGCGGTACTACAAGGGCATCAACCTCTGCTTTGTCCAGAGGAATCCCACAGTGGAAACGGCCCGTGTTCGTGTTTGAGCTGAGCTCTCGCCGATCAGCCGCAGGATTGTCTCAGAGAACTGCTAGCGCAGTGGAGCCTACGTACGGACAGGATTCACCTGATGACCACGTTGTTAACTTAGTAGAGTACTGCTAATCCTATATCATTGTTGCTGCATGTGCAGTGAGCCCAGGGGCGAGATTAATGGCTGCCATCGCTGGATGGATCATGGATGGATAATATACTACACTAGCAGTGGCATTAGGGAGGTGGATGTGAGGTGCGGAGGGGCATGGATGTTGATGGACCGACATGGGCGACATGGGTGGTGGTGGAGGGCAAGAATGTGCATGTGATTCGCAGAGCCGGGGCATATTAGTCGCGGCTTATTCCATCCCACGATTCCATCTGTAACGCGTCAATTTTGATTAGTGGTTGGGGTTTGAGGCCTAGCCCACATGCCGGTATGGGGTCACTCACATGTAAACAGCTCGTCGTAAATCAAATCTTTCTCCAAAATAATATGTAAATCAAATCACCATCATTCCATTCTTCTCATAAACATATACTAGTAGTAATTGCTGTGAATAGTTATGTTGGCGGTTTCTTTAATGGAAATCAATAAGAAAACATAGTATGGGACTATGAATGCATTGGCCACAGCTCTAGCTCTCTCTCTCTCTCTCTATCTATCTCTCTCTCTCTCTCTCTTCACATGTTTGTGCAACGCCCTGTCGAACTATTAATCTAAGGACTAATAAGGTAATACTAAATGCAGGAGTTAGTTAGCGGTTGGCAGAGGAGAATAAGCTATATTTTTATGGTGGTGATGAAAATGTTCAGGATGCTTGTTTTACAGTATGTTGTAGACAAGGCACATGCAGGTTTTACATAGAGCGGTTGATCAGAGAGCAAACCAATCGTCCCTAATTACGTCTGTTAGCTAGGTGTTCCTGGGTTGATGTGACAAAAGCAGAGAAGAATGCGAGATCTTTCTACGCGAAAAGGCACGGCACTGAAACCGATGTATGACCCTAATACTCATAGGGTGATGAAAATGTAATGTGTGTTTTATGTTGGATAGGCACATGTAAGCTTAACACACAACCACAGAGCAAACCAATTGTCCCTGCACATAACATATATGATCCGATCCAATTGCGATAACGGAGGAAGCAATCGGAATCAAAGAGGTTCGATCGATAAACAAGCAGAAAAGAGCAGCTAAGTTAACGACAGTACTACCAAACACTAGCTACGATTAGGTGAAACTGGGATAGATAAACACGGAAATCAGGTGGAAGCAGGCGCTGAAGGGCCGGTGAGATTGGAGGAGGTTACAGGGAAGGAAAGAAGGGGGCGTACCTGGCCGAAGCGCATGTATCTGGCGACGACGGCGAGGAGGACGGCGGGGAAGAGGACGAAGAGCTTGGTGCCGAAGAGCACCTCCTGGAGGGTGGAGAGGAAGCCGCGGAGCGCGGCGCAGGGCACCTTGCGGACGAGCGAGGTGTCGGACTTCTTGCGGAGCGAGGAGGAGGACATGTTGTGCGCGGTGCGGCCCAGGTGCCGCATCTCCTTGCCGCCGGCCTCCAGCAGCGGCGCCGCCACCGCCACCGCGGAGGAGTCCATTCTCGCAGGCCGCGGGCAGGCTCGCTCGGCTGCGCTCTGTTTCTCTCGGCTGGCTTCCACCTCCTCAACAGCCCGGGCGGGGGCGGGGGCATGTATACCGTGTAGTGCAGGGGTTAGAAAAGGGGCAGGCAACGTGGCGTGCGGCGCCGCTGGTCCGTTAGCACGCCCTCCGCCTCGGTTGTGTGGCGGGGTACCGCTCGGGATAGCCTAGGCCGGCCGAGGGGATCGGCCTGGCCGGTGGCCGCTGGTGCTGGAATCGGGTACCGGGATGACGTGGATGGGGTAACAGCTCCCCCGCTAGCCTCGCCTAGATTCGTTGCCGCTCGGCACCCACCCACCCGCGTACGGCGCAGCATACAGCGAAGCGAATGTGTACGTACTACTACGTACGAGGGATGGGGGTGACGACGAGGAACGGGAAATACACTATCCTTGTTTTTCTCTCCTGGCGGCTGGAACCCTCCCTACCAGGAGAGGCCCTCTTTCAGCCCCCTCCGCCGACGACCCCGGCCGTCGGTGATAGGGGGGTCATCGAATCCATGCGCGTGAATCGTTTTTATCTTTTTGTAGTCTAGATTTTTAGATTGTTCATCATCTTAGCTTCGGCGGCGATGATGACGGCACTGAATAAAGATTCTTCAGATTCTTCCCTGACGAGGCCATCGGTCCTACGGTTGGGGATGGATTTGGAAACCAGTCTGTTCAAGCAAAGATGGCGTGGTGGCGGCGGCGACATCCTCGTGGTGGACCTGTGTCCTCGGGCTCCGTCGTTCCGACGACGTTTGCTTCAACGCTGGCGCGGAGCTTGGGAGGTAGTCTAGGAGCAGATGCAGATTGTGGTCTGCATCGACGACATCTGAAAGACGGAACCGGTGCTGGGTTCGTGGTTCCTGGATGGCAGATATGGTTTCCTTCTTCGTCGTCTTAGTCGTGGTGGGGTGCCAGATCTGGAATTCGATAACGTGTCTGGGGTGTTGCCCCGGTCTGATTCGTTCAACGGCAATGGCTTCACTTTTGGTAAGCCATCTTGGAGGTCCGCAAAGTTGCATATCAGCGATGGAGGCGCGTCGAGCTCGGGTGAGGAGGTGATCCGTTATTCTTTTCTTCGGTGGCTATTGTGGTGGTGCCAGAGGTAGGTGACCGGCGTTGGTGTCAATCTCAGAGATGTTCTGCTATATTTTTCAGTCTTGTCATATCAGTTCTTAACTTTGTTTTTATGATATAAATGAGACGTGTATTACTATGAAAAAATACACAATTCCTTGGCGATGTGTGTCTAACAAAATACGGCAGCTCTGGCCTTTGATTTTTTTTATTCTTTTTTTGCGTATGAGCTCTGGCCTTTGAATTGATGGTATATTTGGACATATCTTCTTGTGTATATACAAAAGTACGGCAAAGCTAAGCGGTGGCTACGTACGTACGAGAGAGGTCGATGGGGACGAATGTCTTCTTTCTTTTTTAGCGACCAAGAGAGAGACAAAAACTCGGAAGCTACCGGGAAGCTTCCTCCTACCAGCTCGTGTTTTTCTTTAAAAGCAACCAGCTCGTGCTGGTGTGGCGTGTGCGTGCTGGTCTTGGTTTTTGCTCAGTTTGGGGCTCCCGGTTCGGCGTCAGCGCGCTGCTTGCGATCGTGCGCCTCTCCAAGGTCCAGAATCGGATGTTACTCGATTCGTGTGTGCGCGTGTGCCATCTGTGATCTGTGGCATCTCGTCATGGAGCTACAGTGCCATGCACACCTTTCCTCACTCGTCCCCAGCGAGGCCCGGAACAAAACCTCGAGAGGAAAAGTTTCCCCACGGCCGGTAAACATTGACGACCTGTTTGTTTGTGTCGCGGCTGGATTAAAAAGTAGCTGAGCTGGTAGACGGTGGGACGCAGGCACGCAGCTGGACGGTACAAGCACTGGAAACCAAAAAAAAAAAAAAACTAAAACAATTGTTTGTCAATTGCATTTAGGACAACCGGTGAGCCAGTAGCTAGGGGTGAAAAATCTGAAATGCTCTTATTTGCTGAGGATGTACTTTAAACAATGATTTTATACGATTTA
>NC_041382.1:698118446-698143748 GCF_002162155.2 Triticum dicoccoides | reverse complement strand
GCTGCGAGAACAGGGGCGGACCCATGTTGACGTTGAGTGGGGCCATGTTTTGAAAATCTTGTAGGACTAGCACAAATGCCTGTGCGTTGTAACGGGGGAGAAAAATGATGCATTGATTTAAGAAAAAGGCTAGTTTCGCCATTCACCAAAATGCCCATCAACGCGGCATATGCGTCCTGCATGTACGATTTTATCATGTCATCATTTTCTTTAATTAGAGCTATGCATGTACTTTTTCTCATTTAATTTAATTAGAGCCATGCATGCTCTTTTTCTCATTTAATTTAATTAGAGCCAATCACATCATGCCAAGCCCACAAATCCTTCTAATTAGAGCCAATACAACATGGTTGCATCGTCCATGTCCCCTTCATTTTATGGAGTTTTCTCTCCTTTTGGTATGCTGTTTCCTCTCTTTCTTGGTTTTTGGAGGTGACTTGCTGATATTTAAGACAACATGCAAATCCATATAAACTGGTGGGATTTGATATTAAAAATCAAGGTGGGACTATTAGATGGGGAACCCTTTAGTATGGCAGAAAAGCATGGTAGGTCGGTTGGCTTTGTCCTTCTATGTGGCCGGTGGCACATTTTTTTTCTCCTCCCAAAACGAAAAAAAAACCCGCAGATTAGTCTCAGGTTGGCTTTCTCCTTCAATGCGATGGATGGACTAAAAATATTGTAATCTAGGCGGCGGCCCAAGTCGAGGAAGCGCATGCATGGCCAATACGAACCTTTTTGACTACGAATTAGTACCATCTCGTGTATTTCACATAACGTAAGATCAGATGCCGGATGAAACTAAGAATACCCGTGCATTGCAACAGGAGAAAATTACAATGATGCCTATCGATCAAGGTTGGCCGGGTCGAGGAATTATGTAGCAGAAGAATATTCTCTACTGACAAAAAAGGATGGAACATTTGAGGATCGTGTAGCGTGAACAACATTAAGTTTAGATTATTAGTTGTACTGACCAATTATGCATAATAGCTCAAATTTTCTGTGCAATAACACAATCTCCAAAATTGTAAAAAAAACCTAACTAATTGGAGCAGCGGGTGCCAGATGATTGGAAGTTGTATCTAAGGCCATTGTGCGCTCATGTTTAAATTAGATGACGCAGCCAAAAGTGCTCAAGGCCACCACCAGCCATCATGCCGTCGCCGTGTCCAGCTTGCATATGAAATTCAGCTAGTAGTGGCCGCTGCTGCACGTACGTACTCTGCTCCGCTGCCCGACGCGCATAGCAGCTTCACTGACCTGCATGTTTGGCTTGGAGGCCGGCGATCGCTCGAAATCACAAAACAAAGCTCGCTAGCCCCAGCCGTGCATGTCCCTCCCTCCCACACCCTGTCTTTATGTGGTCTCTTTTTTCTTTTTGAGTTGGACTTAATGGGTCTTTCTTGGCTTGTTGATTCTACTACAACTCACGTGTGTGTATATAAGTTGGTGATATTTGATTTAAAGGAGCGACGTGGGACTAATATATATTGGACCAGTTCTTTACTGCAATCTGAATATAGGCTGGCTGGCTATAGCCTTCGTGGCCTAACCCAGAGGTTGGGAGTTCGATACGCAGTTAAAACATATATTTTCACCTTTTTTCGTCAAGGGGGCAGGAGTAGGCCCATCAAAGGAAGGTCGAGGCCCAGCCAGTTGAGCCGTTTCACCTTCCGACTATGTTTTCCCATCGCACGAAAAGACAACCAGAATTTCACTTGAATAGTACCACCTCATTAGATTAAAAAAAGTCTAAATAGTACAATCATTTAAGCGGGACGAAACCAAAAATACCACTTTACTTTATTAGTAGGTACTAGTACAAATGCCCGTGCGTTGCACCGGGCTTAAAAAGAGGCACTACGTGCTACATGTGTCACTGTGCTCCACTTTTTATTTTTTATTTTAATAAACGTCGATCGTATGGTTAAATGTGAAAATTTCCTTTCTTTTAAATAAAATTTAATCCTTTCATAAAATTAGAACAATTTTTAAAGAGTTAATGTTTTTATAGATATTTGAACATTTCTGAAAAAATATTTTTACAGTTTTTTTGTAAATAATGTTCTTTTGTTTACATTTGTAAATGTTTATTTGGGAATTTTTAAGTATACATTTCTAAATGGTTTTTTTAGTAAAATCGTATGATTTTTTGGGTAGTTTTTAAGTTTTTTGAGATAGTGTGAACATATTTTTCTGTTTGAAACTGTGAACGTTTTTAAGCTATATTGACTGCTTCGTGCGTTGCAACAGGTATAAATAAATCTGAGAGTTTGTTTGGTATTCGAGAGTTTACATGTCATGATAAATAATGATGATTTTCCAATTAAATTGGTGGTAAGACTCGTAAGAATCCACTTTATGAAGATCCATTGTATTCCAAAAGCTTGTAATTTTCGTATCTGCTAATAAAACATATTCCTTCAAATTGCTCAAAACAAATTGGATTATGTGTAATAAAAAATATGATTGCCGGAAAGTAAAGAGTTTATAATGCTTGGTGCTCTTTTGTTGACACATTGCATCCAGTAATAGGAGCACACCCTCCACGCCAACCTGGACATTTTCATCGGGCCTCGATGGGATCAAGATTAGGGTACGTAGAGCTACAGATCCCCCTCCCAGCTGCCGTCAGGGCAAAACATGACGCGAGCAAGATGCACCGTTGTCCACACTCTATATACACTTCGTCCCTTCCTCTCTACTCCCTATATCACCAAGACATCGATGACATCCAGAGTTGAGGAATATCTTGCTGGTCAGGAAGTAATGGTGAGCCCCAATATTTTTCTCCCTTAAGAGCATCTACACCCGGACTTGGCAAATCCGACCCCTCAAACGCCAGCGACCGGTCACCCCTCAAAAAATGGTTTCCACATCCCGATATCTCAAATTAGAAACCTCAAATCCACATTATTACATGCAACGTGAAAACTAATCTACGTGGAGCTCGTTCGGTTCTGCTCCCCTCTCGCCCGGCTCTGCCATGGCCATGTCCGCCGGTCGGTTGCGCTCCTCAGAGTGTTGAGCCGGTCGCCGGCAAGGTAGTGTAGGGCATGGGACACAAGCTAGTTGGCTCACGGGACTCGAGGCCCCGCCGTCTCCCATGCCCTACTCTTCCTCGTCGGAGACCGGAACCCGAACATTGTCGGTGGACGCCAGATCGATGATGGATCCGTCCGGGACGAGCCGCCGACGTCCACCACAATGCGGTTGCGGTGCCCGGACTAATGGGCCATAAGGGGCGTCGGAGAATGTGACTCCGCCTCGTCGACGTTCATTGCCGCAAGGGCTGCCGCCGCCTCCCACGCTTGGTGCCTTGCATGGCGTGCACGTCGTGCCATGGCCTTGTGGGATGATGGTGCGCCATCGAAGGGGTTGCCTGTGCGCCAGCACGTTCGAACGCCAGACAGACAGCATGACCTCCGGCGAGGCAGCGCCATGCCCCATTTGAGCGGACGCAATGGATTCCCGACGGATGGAGTCCGAGCACAGCCGTCCACGGGCCTCCTCCCGAGCATGGCGGAGCGCAAGCCGGACGTCCATCTCCTGCTCGGGGCCGCGCGGGATGAGATCGGAGTCGAGGGATCTCGAGGTGAAGGACTTGGATCCATTGCCCACCATGCCGGAGACGACCGGAAGGAGCCAGAGACGAGCTTGGGTGGCGGAGGGGAGGGAAGTGGCTAGGGTTTGGTCCGACGAGCGGTGTGAAGGATTTTATGTGGGATCGGGTGGGCCAGCGTGGACCGGGTCCGATATGGCGGGCATGCCGGGGCGCTCCCATATCCGCCCCATATTTAAGTTAGATATGGTGTGTGCCGGTGAGCCCGGGCGTTTGAGGGGCCTGTCTGGGTTAAAAAATCGTGACCGGGAGGCCCGTCCGGGCGTATGAGGCGTATGCTCTAAGAAATAGTAGTATCTCTTTCCAATATTTCACTTACTTTAAATCAATATGTCTGATAATATATTCATATGATGTGGTAGACATGAATAAATTATGCCAGTAACATCAATCAAACAATAGAAATAGCATCCAGTAGCTTCCGCTCGGTGCCGCAGCAACAACACCCACTGCCGCCCACCACCGCTCACTGCGTGCCTCTTCCTTATCCACACACAACACACAACACACATCGGCCATTCCACCTCCTCTTCTTCATCCACCCCGATCTAGCCCACGAACAGCTTGGCCTAGCGTTCCCACTGTGCGCAGCCGTGGTGGCTGGCGGGGGCCAGGGCAGCAACCCCCCTGTCGGTGAGGAACCACGAGAGGACGCCATGGATGGCGGTTTGGAGCTGCGTCGCCCGATCTGGCCGCCAGCCCAGTATCTGATCCCTGCGTCGGCTTCGGCTCGATTTGGACGTCCATAGCCTCCGCCACCTGCGCATGCCCCCCTAGGTCCGGCCGATGATCTCGCGCCGCTTCGTCTGCTCGCGTTGACCCCGAGAAGGCCAACGCCTCGTCGTCCAGCCGCGGCCCGGCCTGTGACGGCGGCGGCGGCGGCATCCCCGTGCCGTGGTGGTGGAGCTCTCCGGTGGGTGGCTGGGCGACAGGGGATGCGGGGCTGGCTCGGTTGCTCGCCAGATCGGCAGGCCTGTGTGGAGGCGCGGGAGGCGGTCTGGCGCAGCGCCTGCTGTGTGTCGTCCTCGGCAGCTGCCTGGCGGGATGCGTTGTGGTGGTGCCGTGTGCACTGCGGCTGCCAATGGTATCAATGTTTTTCTGTATTCTCTCAACTCTGTTTCCATGAGGATTATTAGAAGGAATGTCAAATTCGCGGCCGCGACCACTGTTTTTTGTTGGATTCATGCGCCGTTCCTCTTTGATTGATTGTATCTCACACTTCTTTCGTTGGCTTGTTGATTCTTGCAATTTGGAAAGTATATAAGTTGCTAGGATTTGATGTAAAGTTGCGGGGTGGGACTATTAATTCGAATCTGAAATTTTAGCACAAACTCTGACTGCTGCAGCAGGGAGGGAGAGGAGGGCGATGCGAGCGGGTGCGGGTGGATGCGGGTGACTCCTTTCTTTCCCCGACGAACCGTTATTTTCACCGCGACGCATCATCCCTTCCTTGGCTTCTGCGGAGGACGCCGGTGGCAATCGGCGGGGCGTGCCCGGCGGTTCGGTGGAGGGAGGCAATGGAGGAATCCGGCAATGGATAAGTGGGCGGAGGTGGGGGTGGTGGCAGGGGTTTTTATGCAAAACAAATCGAAACGTTATCTCATCAGGAGCATACATTAAGTAGGACTGCGGGTTGATTTCTTATAAACTGAGGGACTATTATGCAAAAGAGACGACGGAAAACCGAAACGTTTTCTCTGGTTGCCACTTAAACAGGGAGCGCGGGTTGATTTCCTGTAAACGGAGGGGCTTTTTTGTAAAACGACCATGACGGACGGGCAGAAGCACTCCGTGCTTTATTAGTAGGGAAAGATAAGTATATATATATATAGGTATAGGTATATATATATATAGATATAGGTATAAATATAGATAGATAGATATAGATATAGACTAGGACAAATGCTCGTGCGTTGCAACGGGGCAGAAAACTGACCTATAATCAAATTTGGTGAGAACTGTATATGCAAATATAACGCCACGTGCTTCATACAAAGAAACTGCTAGTTCATGAAAATGTCCACCAGCACAGTATAATAATATCAGAATGATTTATTCAGGAAGAATGCAAAAAAAAAGATTTAGTCAGGAATAAAAACAACTCACTGCAATAAACTAATGGAATCCTAGAATCCCATTGCGCGGTAGGACCCGGAGCCGTATGTGTGGCCAACAGTGTTTTTGGATTTGCTGGACTTTTAGTTTCAACTGTTGGAGCTCCCGCCGCACAAATCCGCAGGGACACAAACCCGCCAAGCCCTGTCCGGTGTCTCGACAGCCACGCGATTTGCGAAGTAGTTGGATCACGCACGAGGAAACAATAAATTTGAATTTCAGTCGTTGATACTTGCTTTTTTATTTGAAACTTGCTATTTTCTCATTCGCTTTTACCAAATTTATAGATAAAATTTGAAGACATTTTTCTGTCGATCATAGACGCAAAAATCATGATTTTATTGTTTGTGTGCTAAGTTTCAAGTGTTGAAACTTAACATTTAATTTTAAAATCCATCCAAACATATTTAAGATGGATCTTATTTGAAATCCCTCGTCATGAGAAATATGAATTTGGAAACAAAACTTAATTTAAAATTTTCATTTAAAAGATATAAAAGTTTGAAAATCGAAAGCCAGAAATAAAATCACATCTGAGGGACCGCGGCACAAATCCTCAACCGCTCTTGCCATATCTCTACTCCTAATGTCTCAGTTGGTAGGTCGTGTTCCGGGTTTAATTTTCGTTCCACCTCACCCGGTCTTTTTTGGTACTTCTTTGGTACTTCCTCCCACCTTCCTCTCAGCCGCGAAAAACCAAAAAAAACCCCTCGATCGAGTCCCGCACATGCCCAAACTCCCGTCGTTATTAACTGAAAGGATCGAAAATAAACCACGGATCCCACCTATCATGGTTTTTTTTCGTCACGGTTTTTTTTCGCTGGTTTTATTTCGTCCCACCTTGCACCCCGCTCCCGCAAACAACTGCTCTCCCCGATAGCCCTCTTGCGCGCTAGGGTTCCTTGAGCCGCCGCCGCACCGGAGCTCCTCGATCAGCCCCACCTCATGCCGCGTTGCAACGGGGCAGAAAACTGACCTATAATCAAATTTGGTGAGAACTGTATACGCAAATATAACGCCACGTGCTTCATACAAAGAAACTGCTAGTTCATGAAAATGTCCACCAGCACAGTACAATAATATCAGAATGATTTATTCAGGAATAAAAACAACTCACTGCAATAAACTAATGGAATCCTAGAATCCCATTGCGCAGTAGGACCCGGAGCCGTATGTGTGGCCAACAGTGTTTTTGGATTTGTTGGACTTTTAGTTTCAACTGTTGGAGCTCCCGCCGCACAAACCCGCAGGGACACAAACCCGCCAAGCCCTGTCCGGTGTCTCGACCGCCACGCGATTTGCGAAGTAGTTGGATCACGCACGAGGAAACAAAAAATTTGAATTTCAGTCGTTGATACTTGCTTTTTTATTTGAAACTTGCTATTTTCTCATTCGCTTTTACCAAATTTATAGATAAAATTTGAAGACATTTTTCTGTCGATCATAGACGCAAAAATCATGATTTTATTGTTTGTGTGCTAAGTTTCAAGTGTTGAAACTTAACATTTAATTTTAAAATCCATCCAAACATATTTAAGATGGATCTTATTTGAAATCCCTCGTCATGAGAAATATGAATTCAGAAACAAAACTTAATTTAAATTTTTCATTTAAAAGATATAAAAGTTTGAAAATCGAAAGCCAGAAATAAAATCACATCTGAGGGACCGCGGCACAAATCCTCAACCGCTCTTGCCATATCTCTACTCCTAATGTCTCAGTTGGTAGGTCGTGTTCCGGGTTTAATTTTCGTCCCACCTCACCCGGTCTTTTTTGGTACTTCTTTGGTACTTCCTCCCACCTTCCTCTCAGCCGCGAAAAACCAAGAAAAACCCCTCGATCGAGTCCCGCACATGCCCAAACTCCCGTCTTTATTAACTGAAAGGATCGAAAATAAACCACGGACCCCACCTATCATGGTTTTTTTCGTCACGGTTTTTTTCGCTGGTTTTATTTCGTCCCACCTTGCACCCCGCTCCCGCAAACAACTCCTCTCCCCGATAGCCCTCTCGCGCGCTAGGGTTCCTTGAGCCGCCGCCGCACCGGAGCTCCTCGATCAGCCCCACCTCATGCCGCTCCACCCACTGCTTCTCCCTCCGCCCGCGCCGCTCTCTTCCCTGCCGGCACTGCCCACCACGAGCGGGAATGCCCCAGATCGTCTCGAGCAAGTCAGCGGGGTGGCGGCCAGATCCGCCACGGCAACATCTCGTCCAGATGGGCCACGCCGGGAGAGGTAGATCGAGGCGGCGGGCACCATGTGCGTCTTGTCTCTTGGGACGCCGCTCCGACCCGATCCGGCGAGGAGGCAGCCTCCGTCTGCGGCAACGAGGGCGGCGGCCGGCTGCGCGAGAGGTTGATGCCTTTGTTTCTGTTTCGTGCTGCAGGCCGTCTTCACGGAGCTCTGCAACATGCTGGATCCCGGGAAGCCGGCCTTCACCCCCAAGAAGGGCAAGCCCAGCGTCGTCATGTTCGTCGGATTGCAGGGTCAGTCTCACTGACTAACCTCGGTTACTTGCTATGTTTTTTGTTCTATGCATATTACTCTGAATTCTACTCGCTATGTATGATTGCTTGTAGCTGTATATATGCACCACTCTGTGTGTAGTATTTCTGGACCATCTAGAATAAACTTGATGTTTAAGCACATGTGATGCGCTCATAGGTGTCATGGGAACTGTATGTTTCATGTTTATCCAAATTGTCGTGATAGCCAAGCAAAATTAAATGGTCCAAAACTTGTTGAATTGATGTAAATTTAGGTTATCATTGCGTGTAGAATTGCGGTTAGGGTCATCAGTTGCCTTTCACCAATAGAAGCTGAACTTGTTTAGTTTATTGCTGTAATCTTATCCTCTATCTATGTGCTTTACTTCATTAATTGTGATGGCAAGCAACTATAGCAGTCGATATTATACACACGGGAGCTCTCAATTCTGTATTGGGATGGATGGCAAGGTAGATACATTGTTTTGTGGATCTGATTGTGCCTCCAAGACGGCATCGTGATGCCCACCGCCGACGGCGCTGCGTCGCGACCAAAGGGGCACCCGTGTATGGCCGGGGACTCACTGCAGTTGAAGCACGCCATCTCGCCACCATGTATGTTGTGTGTTCTTGTGCTGCAGGTCCTGGGGTTTGGGTGTTCTTGTCGCCACCATGTTCATGCAGGCACGAATTGGACTGAGAAATGCTAACAGAGGAGGAGGAGACCATGCAAGTACGGATGTGCCAAAATTGATAGATTTAACTCTAGGTATTGCATTATTTTGTTGCAGTGTAGTAGTACTCTTTAAAGAATTTGTAGGAGATAGCAAAAGGACTAGATGAAGGATCCATTGATTTAAAAACACGTGGAAATAATTCAGTTTTGTAAATATTGTATATACCCTTCCCCTGAAAAGTTTGACGTTGTTACTTGGGAAAAAGGAAAATGCCCACAGATCAAATCCTTTGATGCATTGATTACTTTTTAGTTATGCAAAGTTTAAACTTTAGTCATGCTTTATTGGTCGTTTTCCCCAATAAATATCTACCAACTGCAGGTCCTTGGGGTTGGGTGCGGCAACTCGCGTCTCAAAGACAATCTTTTGTGGTGGGGCGTCGCCGCCGCATGCGGCACCTGCATAGACCGTCTCGCTGGGAATGAAGAGATGCTCCCCTGATTTGGAGCTGTAGAAAGGAGGTGGTTGCAGACACAAAGTAGGGACACACAACTCCCAGTCATAATATTCTTTATCTTGGCTCGTTGTTTGGGGATGGACGCATCAATCTGATTGCGCTCTCCTCCATGCCAAACGGATCCTTGGTTCGTAGGTGCGCGGCGCCGACGATGACAACCTTTCTATCGACGCAAGGGCAACAGGAGCTCATGACGCTGTTGATGCCACCACCATGCAAGGGGTTGATGCAAGGCGGGACAAGTCTGTATACCAGGAAAAGTACTCAATCTGTTTGGCATTTAGCTTTTTGATTCTGTTTTTAGTGAGCTTTTTGATTCAAATAATTTGTTTACCTGATGCCTTCACTCCAGGTAATCTGTTTGTCTGACATTTTGCTTTTTTATTCAGTGCGATCACTAATGGGGAGAACATAAAACTTCAACTGAGGGCACTGTGATTCTCTAGCTGCATGTATCATGTAAGTGACGTCTTTCCATGAATCTTCTATACATTATATAACCTCTCAGGCCCTTAGAAAAGTATCTTTGTTAACTCGATTTCTTTCTGTTGATTCTTATAGAGTTTCTGCAGGAGGGCGTCACCTGCGGCATCACTTGCATCGACCTCTCACCGATCACCATCCTGAGGATGCACGACAGACTGGCGGAGCAGGGCACCAGTGATTATTTCACCAATTTGCTTGACTCATAGTTCCCTTCCTCTGTCCACGCAACGTTGCCCATTGTTGCTAAGTTGTTAATTCATCAGGCCCATTACTGCGGCTACATTAACTGTTCATCTTGCCTTCCTTCTTAGGAGAAACCAATTTACTGAAGGTAACTATTCTTTATTTACATTTTATTTGTTTCTTCCTGCTACTTGTACGATTTGCGTCGGAAATATTCTGACTACTTGCATGAATTTTAGACCCTACTTGCACAGTTGCTTGCATTTTGTGTTGAGAAACATCAACTTAAATGTACATAATACTTGCAAGTTCTATTTGTTGACTGTGCCATGATAACTTTAGGCCTTTAGTTCTACAAAACTGCCAAAGTAGGTGACAACCACCTGCAGCTCAATTCTTGTTTAACTCGACGGACAAGCTAAAGTAAATGCGGAGCCAAGATAAATTGTTGTAAGCCTTTTACTGACTAGAAACGAGGGGTTGTAGGAAGGAACACTGCACTATGAGTATGCCCTTTGTTAGCTCTTTTCCCTTTTCTGTAACACTAGCCTATAGAAGGATGAATGGTGTCAAGCTCCGGGCAACAAGTAGGATTATCTCAGAAGTAAGCAGTCAGCACCACTATCTGAGATTGCACATTTACGACCATGGTGGCACACGGAAAAGGAAGGTTGGTCTGAAACAAATTGCCAAATGCTAGGATCAACATTTGTTTTCTAGAGCATCTCCTTTTCGGGAAAGTTGTTGTCGAGAACTCAGTTGCGTGTTCCTTTATTTTCAAGAAACTCTATATAGACCTTGATAGCTTGAATATAATGTTTTAGTATGGTGTATTTGTAAGGTACAATCCATTCATAATTATTGGTAGTAACATGTGTGTATGTGTATCTTTAAAAGTACTATCGCTAGATCAAAATTTGGACATACATAGATAGCTCCAGATGTAGCCTAAATGTTTTTTTACTCCCCATATAATCACTGTTGTGAATCCTTGTGCCGTTGTGCCTACATATATCAAAATGCATCTGCTGCTATATCTCTCAATACTCAATAGCATGGTTTCATGGCGAATCAGTGTCACTGTTATGTGTGTTGATGTTTGAACCGAACCAGCGATTTGTTAGAACTTATATTGTTTCTTGTATAGGATGTCGGTTTTCCAAATCATAAGAATATTTGCTTTGCTTTGTTTTTTATATTTGCAGGTTGGCAATTCTGAAGTTATTGCCTTTCTACTTCAAACTGAAATAATTCCTCTTTGTCTTTAATATGGAGATGGGCACTAAACTTTAAAAAACAGTATGAACTCAACCCCTTCTGTAAATCAAATATTTCATTTGCGGGGACGACGTGGGGCTCACGTCGAGCACTTCACCTGCAATGGGTGTGGCCTTCTCCGTCTGCCAAACATGCTACAAGTACGAGCACCACGAGGGAACTGCCTGGAGTGCAAGACCCGCCACAAGCTCCTCAAGGGTCAGTCAGCCTCCACCCACGGCCGAAGGCACTTGCAGATGTGAAGAATATCCATGTCCAATTACATCGCCAGAAAGCAAAAACCATGAGATCCCAAACTAATCATCGAGGTAAAAATTGTCCTATAGTCTTTTCTAATATTCCATTTGTATGTTGGTTTGGTAAACTTAGCATGATGCGAGCTATTTTTAAGAAAGTTCAGTCATATCTGATGCTGCTATGAAAAATACAAGTTAGGACTATTTACATGCCTATAATTAGGCCACCAGTTTGGATGGCAAACAATTGCAGCTGCGAAGAATAGGATATCTTCTCGATCTCAGGGATCAGCCCATCTGATCTTTTGTTTGATTGGGGTTGCGGTTTTGTTGGGCATATAAATTTGTGCTGGGTATATGATCATATTTTTGCTGGCACTGATGTATGGCCTTCCGTATGGTTATTTTTTATAAAAATAAATTGTGTCAGTTTTGCCGTCGATGATAGTAATAGTATCAAGTTCATATGGTAAAATAACTGATATGAAATACTACCCTCGGTTTAGATCTATTTCATGAAGGTCTCATATTAACACCTATGAGTGGGAGTTTCATAATATAGAGTTCCTTATAAGATTGGATACTATCTTTTGATCTGAAAATATCTATTGCTGATAAGAACGTATTTCACATAATAAATTGCTGGTTCATGCTGGAGCTTGAAATGTATTCCTTTTTTATGTAGGGATTTTTGAAACGAGCAGAAGATTAGTAACTTCTACGACATCAAAGATCTGACCTTTTAGAGTATGCACCATATTGATTTACTTATTAATTTATTCACACTATATCAGATTTGTCTTGAACGTGATACTTTATTGACTGTACTAGACACAGGAAGTTAATAGGATTAGTCCGCACCAATTGTTGCATAAGTTCTCCTTGATACCAATTTACATACTTGCGCTACTAGGCCTTTGGTCAGTTTGCAACTGGTATTTTAGACATGTACGAGTATTCTCATGGTATTTCTATATGTCTTAATTAGTACCAGATGAAATTTGGGAATTAGTCTTACAAAGAGAAGAGAAAAGGAAATATTATTCACTGAGTTTGCAGGAATATGGAAACTCAAGGTAGTCTGTTAGCATAAGTAAAAAATAACTTTCATTCTATTTCTTGGTTCGACCAAATTATATTTTATCCGAACGTATGGATGATCGACACAATGAACATACGTAGTTTCTGGTTAGCACTACTCGGATAACAATTATGCCTACTATTACCATTTTTGTGCATTGTTTGATCTTATGCATTTTAGTTAAATACATCCTTTGTGACGAATAATGATTTTTGAGCATACTATCTTCTTTTCATGTGGGGGAGATCGCTGATAGAAAAGAAAATTGTGTTTCTGATATGTTATGCTTATTTCTAAGTGCTTCCAATTTCCAACTACTAGGTATGCAGCCTTAGATGAACAACTACCTCTTTATTTGCTTGAGGATGATTTGATTGTGCAATTAAGACTACATAATTTCACTTTTCATTTATATTTATTAGTGAGGGCGAGCTGGCGGCGGCATGGCGCGCTGGTGCGCGTGACCGCAGGTTCGGCCAGGGTGCGAGCCGATCTGGCATGTGCGCTGGCGAAGTAAGGCGTACAGGTGCTCCGGCCGACTGTGTGCGTTGGTCCGTGGCGGAGGTGCGAGGTGGGCGTGGATCTGGCGCCTAGCATGCGCGAGGGTGGACATATGGGCGTTGTGCGATTCTTCGCGGCGGGAGGTGTGACTGTGCTGCTCTGCAGATTGATGACGTTGTTCTCCTGGTTTCGTGGATCTGCAGTGGGGTAGCCGGTGGTTGCGGCACCAGAGAATGCTGGGGCAGCGGCCTTGGGCTGATGGCTGCTATGGCAGGGGCTGCTGCACCGGCTCGGGATGGTGGATTTGGAGCGATGCACTCAGATCTGACCCTGACAACCGCTTTGTTTCTGTGTCGCATGAGTTGCTGTAGCTGGTCGTCGCGTGAGGGCTATGTCGGCTGACGGCAGGGGGGGTGACCTACACAATGTTCTTGGCTCTGATGGCCTGGGTATCGTTGCATGACCAGATTTACAAGCAAGCTCACTGATAGGAGATCAGGGACTCGAGCGAAAGCTCCGTGACCTTCTTAGAGGCATATTCGTAGACATCTTCCTATCCTTTCATGTGCTTGGGCTCTCCGGATCAGAACCTAAAGTCCAGTGTTCTACGGGTGACAACGGCGTTTACGTCGTAACCATCTTCGGAGGCGTTGCCTTGGAGGGTCAGCCTTTGGATGTCGTGTGGGGCTCTTTCGTTTTCAGGGGCGGTGTATGTCGGGGCTGCGGCTCCGGGATCTTCTATTAAGTGTCGAGGCTGCGGCCTCGGGAAGTACTGTGACAACAGCTCCAAGAGGTAGGGCTGCTTGTCGGCATGGCTTGGGTGAGGACCTTGAAGTGCGGAAGCAGCAAGGTTGTTGTCAGGAACTAGCTAGCAATCGGGATGCCATCTAGAGATTTGGAGGGGAGAGATTGGGGAATTCCGCCCAGATCTCGAATGTATGTATTAATATATGGGTTTACTTAGCCATCTACGCAATTCTCAGCAACAACATGATGCCTCCAGCCAGCCACAGCCCGACTGTCTTTATAGGCGATAGCTCCCGGCAACGGGGTGAAACGGAACAGTAACAACTAATAGGTAAAGACATAATTCAATCTAACGGCTAGCGACGAGCAGTAACAATGAGGAGTCATCTTAGCTGTCTGTTTCTTCTGAAGCGTTTTCCTTGATCTACTACAGTTAAATGAAATTATCGACACCCGGTTCAGTCCTGACATTGCCCCCTTCTTGAGTTTCGACGTGGCCTCACGATGATGTTGCTTCTCGCCGCCATGCTCGTGTAGTGGTACTGAAGAACTCGGGGTACATGTACTTGATGAAATCCGCGTCCTCCCACGTTGCATCTTCAGGTGGCAAGTTAACCCATCGAATCAGCCATTGCACCACTTGCACGTTGTGTCTCAGAACCTGACAAACTTGAAGTACTTCAGCTGGCCCCATTTTCACTGTACCGTCCGCATTCACCAATGGTAGGTTAGGGCTTGGGATGGATTTGTCCCCTATGTGCTTCTTCAGCTGGCTGACATGAAAAACAGGGTGTATTTGCACTTTATCTGGTAACTGTAATATGTATGCAGAATTTCCCACTTTTTGTGTCACCAAAAAAGGCCCATAGAACTTGTTATGTAACTTCAGTGCTCCCCTGAATCCAAATGCAGCTAGTCTATAGGGTGCCATTTTGAGGTAAACAGGATCTCCAACTTGAAAAACGCTTTCACTTCTCTTGGTGTCTGCAAATTTCTTCATCCTGTTCCGAGCCAACAACAAGTTCTCTTTCAGTTGTTGCAAAATTTGTTGTTTGGCAGACAGAAAATCTTGTGCTTCTGGATCATCAGGACCAGGAATGGCCAACTCTGAAATGAGTGGTGGAGGAAAACTATATAAAGCCTGGAAGGGGGACATCTTGTTTGATGTGTGGTAAGTAGTGTTGTACCAGAATTCAGCTAGAGATAACCATGAAAGCCATTTCTTAGGAGCTGAAGTTGTCATGCATCTTAAGTAAGTTTCCAGGCATTGATTTACTCTCTCGGTCTGGTCATCAGTTTGTGGATGATATGCTGTGTTATACCTCAGTTCTACTTTAAGGGCTGCAAAAATATCTCTCCAGAGTTGACTAGTAAAAATTCTGTCTCTATCAGATATGATCATTTTAGGAGGGCCATGTAGTCTAATTATGTTATCCACAAAAGCTTGAGCCACACTGAGTACTGTATATGGGTGAGAAAGTGGGATGAAATGTGCATATTTAGTAAATCTGTCCACTATTATCATGATCACATCTTTTCCCTGAGAACTAGGCAGTCCTTCAATAAAGTCCATTGATATATGTTGCCATGCCATGTCAGCTACAGGGAGTGGCTCCAGTAGTTCAGGTTGCAAGCATTTTTCATGTTTTGCTCTCTGGCAGATGGGATAAGCAGCAATGAAAGCCTCTACTGCTGATTTCAATCCACGTCAGTAGAAAATGCTTTTAACTCTATGGTAAGTTGCTCTTCTTCCAGAATGACCCCCCACAGGAGAACTATGCAGTGCAAGTAGTAGCTTGTTTCTTAACTCAGGGATATTGCCCACCAAAAATTTTTCCTTATATCTTATAATGCCAGCTGTAAGGGAATAATGTGATATTGAGTTGTCTTTCTTCAGTAGCAATTTCTCCAACAACTGAAGACTTTCTGGATCTTTGTGATAACTGTCAACTAGTTCTTCTGCCCATATAGGAGTAGCAGCAGAGATGGCCATGCATTTAGGGAGCAGTCTTGACAATGCATCAGCTACTTTGTTCTGAATCCCTTTCTTATATTGGATGGTGAAATTAAATTCCAATAGCTTCATCATCAACTTATGCCGTACTCCTTCAGTAATTTTCTGGTTAGTTATAAACTTCAATGACTGCTGGTCTGTTTTGATAATTAGCTCTTTGCCCAGGAGATAGTGCCTCCACCTCTTGAGAGCTTCTAGAATGGCCAAGGCCTCTTTTTCATAAGTAGACAGAGCAGCATTTCTAGGGCAGAGAGAAGAACTGTAATAAGATATAGGTCTTTCCTGCTGCATTAACACAGCTCCAATACCTTTCCCACAAGCATCAGTTTCCAACACAAAAGGTTGTGTGAAATCTGGTAGAGCCAACACAGGAGCAGATGTGAGAGCTTGTTTTAGTTGTTGGAAAGCCGTACTATGCTCAGGTTGCCAGGAGAAGTTGCCCTTTTTTAACAAGTCATGAAGGGGTCTGCATATTATACCATAACCTTTAATAAATCTTCTGTAATATCCAGCCAGACCCAGAAAACTTCTCAGTTTAGTTATGTTTTCAGGAGTTGGCCATTCTGCTATAGCTAAAATTTTCTAGGAGTCTGTTGCTACCCCTTTCTCAGAGATAACATGACCCAAATACTCCACTTGCTGTACTGCAAATACACACTTGGACATCTTTGCATATAGCTGATTTTCTCTGAGCAATTCCATTACTAGTTTGATATGTTCCAAGTGTTCCTTGAGAGATTTGCTGAATATTAATATGTCATCGAAGAAAACCAATACAAACTTCCTCAAGTAAGGAGAAAATATGGTGTTCATTAATTCCTGAAATGTACCAGGAGCATTTGAAAGTCCAAATGGCATAACAAGATATTCAAAATGCCCTAGAAATGTTCTAAAAGCAATTTTTGGTATATCTTCAGGAGACATCCTGATCTGATGGTACCCAGACCTTAAGTCCAATTTTGTGAAGTATTTTGCTCCATGGAGTTCATCTAACAAATCTTCTATAACTAGTATAGGAAATTTATTTTTAATGGTGAGAGCATTTAGCTTTCTGTAGTCTGTACATAACCTCATAGATCCATCCTTTTTCTTTACTAGGAGGACAGGAGCTGCAAAAGGGCTTTGACTGTGTTTTATCGTGTGTGCAGCTAGCAGCTTTTTGATTTGCTCTTCCATTTCCTTCTTTTGGTGCTGAGGAACCCTGTAAGGTCTAACCTGAGGTGGAGTAGCCCCAGCTACTAGAGGAATTTTGTGGTCCAGAGCTCTCTGTGGTGGCAGTGTTTTTGGCTCTTCAAAGAGATCTGCATATTCCAGTAGTAAATTTTGTATTTGAGGAGGGGTTTTGAAATCTGCAGGGGCATCCATCAATATATTATTGATCTGACAAAGAAATACTTCAGGTCCTTTTTCCATCAGTTTGTCCACTCTCTTAGGTGGCACTTCTTTCAGATTAGCAGCACTTGAGAATATGGTTGTAGATACAGTTTGTTTCCCTCCATGAGTGAATCCAAATTGCTGTGCAGGTATGTCAAATGATACTGGACTTACAACAGTGAACCAATCATATCCAAGGATAACATCATGGCTGGTTAGAGGTATTACCCTGAAGTTGTGAGACAATGCTAGTTTAGCTATCTGAAATTTACAGTTGTGAACTACTGCATCAGATACTAATATGTCCCCTCCAGCTACTGAAATGTTTCTGGACTTTACAGGTAACATGTTGCAGTTAGCTTTAACTGCAAAATCCTGATTAAGGAAAGAAGTAGTACTGCCAGAGTCAAGTAAAGCTACTGCCCTTTTTCCATTGATATGTATTATTACTGTTGGTGTTGGTACAACTAACTGTTGTCCCATAACAAAGGCAGATATAAACATAGCTTGACCTCCTTCAGATACTGGTTCCATTTGCTCCTCAAACTGTTGCTCTTCCATATCATAAGTTGTTTGCTTCTCTGTTTCCTGCTGCATGGCATGAACAGTTGGCACTAATTTACACTTATGACCATGCACCCACTTGTCACCAGACCTCCAACACTCTCCTACTTTCCTGATTTTCTGTGTGTTGTTAACAGGAATTTCAGCTTGCCTGATAGGTAGTTGTTGCTGAGTAGAGGGAGTAGTGTTCTGTTTAAGTGGAAAACTGCCATGTGATTTCTGGTAGTAATTGCTATAAGGAACAGTATTTCTTTTGGGAACTGTTGATACTGGTGGATAGCAGGGCTCCACATCTTTAGCTAACCAATATGCATCAGTAAGTGTTTGAGGTCTCAGGGGTCTGATCTGGAATTTTATGCCATCTCTCAATCCATTGACATAGCATCTGACAAACCAAGATTCTCCCAGTTCTGGATTTTCTTCCTGAACATTAGCCATGAGATCTTCAAAGAGCTTTGTGTATTCAGATACAGTGCTATTCAACTGTTTAACTGAATTGAATTTTTCAGTTAAGTCATAAGAACCCTGTGCAGAGAACCTCTTAGTGATTTCAGTGCAGAATTCCTTCCATGATACTTTCTTTTTTAACTATCCTGATCTCCTCAACCACATATCTGCTTCCCCTATAATGTATAATTGTGCCAAAGAAACCTTATATTCTTCTGGTGCTCCAGACATTTGGAAGTATTTGTTACACTGCCTAATCCATCCAACTGGATCTTCACCTTCAAATCTAGGAAAATCCATTTTAGGCCCTTTTGTCAGAGATCTCATGAACTGGCACTGCAAGTCCTGTTCATAAGTTTTTGCATAGCCCTGCCATAACTGTCTATCTCTGCTTTGCTGATAATGTTGCTGAAATGCAGGAGTATAAGCATTGTGCCTAGCTGTCAGAGGTGTTCCCAATGGACTTGCTTGCTCTGTTCTGCCCTGCTGATTAAATCCAGGAGGTACTGTCAGTTTACTTGTTCTGATAGGAGGTAAGTTTTGTATCTGCAACTCTTCCAGTTGTCTAGTTTTCTCTTTTTCTGCTTCTAGATGCTTCCTGAGTTGTTCTATTCTGAGTAGTTGGTTCTGCATTTGCTCCTCATGTCCTGCTGGTGATTTAGGAACTTGCTGTGAGCTAGAAGGTAGATTAGTAGCCTCTCTTTGTACTTGGTTCTTCACCAATGTTTGCAGCACTGCATTAATTGTGGAGAGTTGTTTGCCTAGGTCCAACACAACTTGCTCAACATTCCCCACTTGCACTGATATTTCGCCCTATTTGCAACTGACGGAGTGGACATCATCATGCAATTTCGCCATATCTGCCTGCATCTGAGCTTGATCTTTCTGTAAAACTCCCAAATCCTCGCGCAGAGACAACATCTCTTGAAGATCTGCCTCGTCAATTGCCTTTGTGCGCCCCATCTCCTTGATCTGAAGTGGTGCTTAGGAATTTTACCACTGGATGCCCAGAAACCCTCACTCAACTTCAGATCCTGCCGTCGCCACGATCCACGCCTCCAAGGTACACGGATCAGTGCTCAGACACGGGATTTTACTGATCAGGCGATGTGCCCGACCAACCGCTCCTGCTCGACTGATTTGTACCCGAACGATCGCCGCCAACGCCTCCACACACCGCCTCCTGACTACAGCCCCGACACCAACGCCACCTATGAATCGCCGCCGAATAGAAGAACTAGGGTGGGAAATCGGGTGGGATCTGGCTAGAGAGAAAATTTTTCCCCAATTTCACTCACTTCCGCCGAGGAACGACTGCTCATGATACCAATTTGTCAGGAACTAGCTAGCAATCGGGATGCGATCTAGAGATTTGGAGGGGAGAGATTGGGGAATTCCGCCCAGATCTCTAATGTATGTATTAATATATGGGTTTACTTAGCCATCTAGGCAATTCTCAGCAACAGCATGATGCCTCCAGCCAGCCACAGCCCGGCTGTCTTTATAGGCGATAGCTCCCGGCAACGGGGTGAAACGGAACAATAACAGCTAACGGTAAAGACACAATTCAATCTAACGGCTAGCGACGAGCGGTAACAGTGAGGAGTCATCTTAGCCGTCCGTTTCTTCTAAAGCGTTTTCCTTGATCTGCTACAGTTAACTGAAACTATCGACACCCGGTTCAGTCCTCACAGTTGTCAGGTCTGTCAATGCGCCCCAGTCAGGACTGTTGGACGACATGTTGGGGCAGTGGCCCAGGATGTGGTGCAGCGTTCGTGGTCTATGTGCGGTTGGCTTGAGCAGCGTGAGCTGCGGGTAGCTGTATCGTTCGACGTTAGTGCTCGAGGGACAGTGGTGGGGGTAGCGGCATCGGAAAGTGGTGCGGCGTTCGTGGTCTGTGTACGGCTGTCATGAGCAGCGTGGGCTACAGTTAGTTGTATCATGCGGCGTTGCTGCTCGAGGAAGAGCGGTGGCATGTTGGGGTTGTGGCGCGGGATAGTTTCCAGTTTACATGCATGTCTATGAACTTTGGTTTCAGTCTAGGTAGGTCACACTTTGATTGGATATTTGACATGTCAGAAGACGCTTGTTTGAAAAATAATACCAGCCAGTCACACCTGTTCGACATAAAGTATATGAAATATCTTCAATAGCTACTCCTTCAGGGAATCCTTTGCTTCTGGTATAGTCTCATATTCAACCTTCTGAACTGACATCAAATACATCCTCTGAACTACCAGACTGAATGGTGATTTGTTAGGTAAACTAATTTTAAGAAAAGTAGATTAGTTGCAACAAATATTTTAGTCTTTCACCCATATTCTCTTGTTTTCTGCAACTATTCCAAGATAGGTCCCATACTTTTCATTGCAATGCACATCAATTTCATTTGGAAACATACCATGGTCCAATTGTTTGTTTTCTTTACCAGTTTTGCATGGCCATTGTGTACAACCATGTTATCTGTTGCTTGATGAAACAAGAATATGATGTTTATGATTACAGATGAGTGAGTCATATCTCATGATGAGCCATTTCGCCTTCCTTTATGTAGTGTAAATTTAACCATTGACATATCACTCGGAGAAACATTTTTAGCTGGGAGAAGGAAGAGAAGAAGGGTGCTTGAACGGTAAAAAAAAAGAAGTCATCAATGCAACCCGTTGCAACTCATAGGCGTTCTACTGATGCAGAGGTACCTTTCCTTGCTTGGGAGTTATATGTGGTTCTGTTTGCTAAATCTGTTTTAGGTTTATACTGATCATGCTTAGCTTTTTAGTGTATAACCAGTTTGTAGGTCCTACTATTTGATTAGCGGATGCAACAGATGGGTGCCGGATGGCGTTTCTGGCGTTTTGTTGAGGTACGACCAAACCACACTACAGTTCGGTCTAGCCAAAGTTATGCATGCTGTTTATCTTTACTTTGCGTGTGAATGTCCCTGAAACATGGTTTTGTTTGACTCTAGGTTCAGGACAATAAACATGATAACTCAATCACTGTTATCAGAACAAGGTATGCACGCTGATGGCGATGAACCCGGTGACGACGAGCATGGGGGGCACGAGCACCAGGCTGAACAGCACGATGAGAGGCATCACAGTGCGACACCGACGAGGCTATCTACCAGGACGAGGCCGGAGAGGCCCAGCAGCATGCTGCCAACACTATTGTATGAATATGATCAAGTGGTGTGTTGTGGGTGCAGTTTGCCTGTATCCTTTTTTTATTTGTCAGGTTTCTATCTTCCTGGCTGGATTGTGTCACTTCCATTTAATCAAAAGAGTGTTAGTTGTTCCCCGAAGACACATCTCACTCACTGTAATTAGGAACTAGCTGTTGTTTGCCTCAAACATATACATGATCTATTGACTCCTACCAAAATTTCACAACTACCCATGCAGAAAAAAACATTGTGAGTATAAGAATGTTGATTATCTACATTGTCGCCTGTAGCAATGCACGGGCACTCTACTAATTGATTTTGGTTTTAGAGTCGCTAGTGCTGCCGCAAATTAGCACCACTTAACTTGTAGCAATTTTTGCATGGGGACAATATTTTCTGTCATTACCATATGAATTGTTGGAGGCCTATTTTAGCCTCTAGTGAGGAAAGAAAGCAGTTCCCGGCTATGCTTTTAAGCCTGCCGTTGAAGACCAAGCAAAATCCTGCTTAGTAATTAGAAACCAATTAAGGCATCATCATGCAGCAATGTACAATTTTTTCATTATTCTACGGATGATTCCATTGAATTTGGCCACGCCGTGCGCCCTTCTTCCTAATCTCATTTAATTCTCTTTTATTAGGGATGAATCCATTTAATTTGCCCACATCGTGAGTCAACCTTCCTATTTTTTAAAATACGAATGAATCCGCTTAATTCAAGGATGCCATGCGCCGGAGGCCCGGAGCCTTTGCCTTCCTAACTCCTTTAATAACGTCCGTGTGCTAGAACCTTCATCGTCCTCCTTTAATTCCGTTTAGTTTACCCTTCCCTCGTTATCTCACATGGTCGTGTACAGTACATTGGAGATGGCTAGTTCGATTCTGGAGAGCAATTTTTTTCCTTCTATTTTCCTGGACTGCAGTCAGCCCGCCGGGGTGTATGTTTTAAATGGGCTACAACTAAGATATAAGATGGGCCACAGCAACACAACACAGGCTGTGCTTGACGGACAGGCGTGCATGTGTCATATGTCCCCAAATTAGTACCACCTCACATACATATAGAAAATAAAATCACCGCGGGACGAAAGCAAGAATATCACCTTGTTTTATTAGTAGGTATAGATATAGATATAGATATAGATTTGGTTGTATTATTAGGAAAAAAAACTAAAACTCTCTAAATTTATACAAAATGTGCCAAAATATGCCCCCACTCAAGTATCCCCCCCTCCCCGTTCAAAAAAGTTGTTAGGTCCGCCCCTGGCGAGAACGGAGGGAGGGGGACGTTGGAACGTGAAACGAACGGGTTGAGTCAGTCAGTGGGCTACAGTACCCTCTAGACCCAAATCAACCAGAGTAGCTTGATTTCGCGCCAATTTTTTTGGGAGCAAAAGAGGGTTTCCCCTCCGATTTCTATTAGAGAAACCAGGCCGAAGCCGAGCGACAGTTCAGTAGTCTTGATACAAGTTCATAAACGGGAAAAGAAAAACGAAGCATAACAGGGGAGGAGGCCTAGAGCTGTCAACATCCCCATGATGAGCAAACTTAAGACTTCATTACAATTCCAACGCAAAAGAAGAAGGCTAAAAGCACAGAAACAGGAAGACAAGCTGGGAGCGTCGCAGCTTCGCTAATCTTTTTCACATCTGCAGCCTCGGAACTTGGAAGCGCCATCCCTGCGAAGCTTTCAAGATCTCACTTGACACCTGTTCGATGAGCCTTGCCCCCAACATCATCATTCTTTCCTCTGGGTCCTTTTTCTGTAAAATAGACCAGTTAGTGATCCAGCTACACATTCTTTTGATGATCCCAATTGGGTCATTCAAATTTCTTTTGTTAAACACAATATCATTTCTACAGTTCCAGATCGCCCAAAGGAGGGCTGAAGTGCCAGTCGGGACCATTTTTTTGCTCTCCTTGTTAAATTGACCTAACCAGCTCCCAAAACATTCATTGGTATCTCTAGGAATTTTTTTAAGATCGAATGCACATCCTATCAGGTTCCAAACCAAGCGAGCCACCGAACAGGAGAAGAAAAGATAGTCAATGTTTTCATCTTTTCCACAAAACACACATTGCTTGTCCCCTTTCCACCCTCTTTTGAGTAAGTTATCTCTGGTCAGAATACTTTTCCTGGTCATTAGCCAGAGAAAGAATTTGATTTTGGCAGGCACCTTAGGTCTCCACAGAAATTTGTGTGGGAAGCCAAGATCAGCTTTGAGAAGGTGCAGTTATAAAGATTTCACCGAATTTTTTTTATTAGCATTTAGCATCCACAGGGGTTTATCTCTACCCCCATGTATTATGATTTTTTCACATCTTCTTTTAAGACTATCCCATAGAATACTATATCCCCCACTAATTGTTCTTCTAAAGGACATGGCATTCCATCCTTTCTCCATCACTCCACTAACAGTAATCTCCCTATTATTGCTAATCGAGTATAATGAAGGGCACCAATCTTCTCAAAATCTGGTGTTTTTCCCATCTCCAATTCTCTTCTTGATATGGGGAAAGACCAGATCCTTAATCTTTAATAGACAGGTCCAAAATTGAGAATCTCTGTGTCTTTTCTTGACACCAGACAAGCATTTTCCATGGAGATATTTAGATTTTATAATATCTTGCCAGAGTCCATCCTCAGCCTCCAGCTTCCAGATCCATTTAGCTAGCAGGGCAATATTAAATTTTTCCAGGTTGATCAAACCCAGACCTCCTTGTTGTTTTGGTAAACAACACATTTTCCAGTTAACTAGGTGATACTTTTTCTTATCTTCTTCAGCTTGCCAAACCAATCTAGCCCTGAAGAAGTCAACTTTCTTTCTGACTCCAGCAGGGAGCAGATAGAAAGACATCATATATATTGGTATATTAGTAAGGCACGACTGAACCAGTGTGACTCTACCAGCTATATTAAGCAATCTGCCCTACCAGCACGCACATCTCTTTTCAATTTTTTTAGTAACATTCCTCCACATTCTATTACATATCCTTTTATTGTGAACAGGTAAACCTAGGTATTTTATGGGCATTTCCCCCAGAGCACAGGTGAAGATCCCCTAGTATAGATCCTTTCTATTTTTAGCTTCCCCAAAAAGGTAGATGTCACTCTTATGAAAGTTGATTGTCAGCCCTGACATTTGTTCAAAGGCTGTCAGAATAAATTTCAGATTTTTTGCTGACTCCTCATCATCTTGTATTAGAAAAATAGTGTCATCTGCATACTGCAGCATATTAATTCTGTTTTCATGAGTGTCAGTGAGTACTCCATTAATGTATCCCTCCATTCTTGCCCTATCCATAATTATTGCCAGGGCATCTACAGCTAGATCAAATAGCAAGGGGATAAGGAATTCCCTTGTCTGAGTCCTTTGAAGGTTTTGAAGTATTTACCAATATTATCATTGACCTTCACCCCCACCTGTCCCCCCCCTCATGGTGTGCATCACCCAGTCACACCACTTGTCAGGGAAGTTTTTAAGTTTGAGCATTTTGTGGACAAAAGGCCATTTAATTTTGTCATATGATTTTTTTTCAAAATCAACCTTAAACAACATAGCGTTCTGTCTTTTCTTCTTAATTGAGTTCAGAGCTTCATGTAGGATGACCACTCCTTCCATTATGTATCTGCCTTTCACAAAAGCAGTTTGAATGGGTGAAATAATAGGGTTAACAACCTTACTGAGTCTATTCATCAAGACTTTAGTAATTATTTTAAAGTTAACATTCAATAGACAGATGGGTCTGAATTTTTGGATTTGTTTGGCATCTTTAACTTTAGGAACCAGGGTAATAATCACATAG
>NC_041382.1:698099352-698118122 GCF_002162155.2 Triticum dicoccoides | reverse complement strand
CAGAAATTCTGGTAAAATTCTATGGCAAATCCATCAGGTCCTGGGCTTTTATTTTTTTCCATGGAGAAGACAACTTCTCTGATCTCCTCCATAGAGAATTTTTTAATTAAGTCTTCTTGAGTCTGGGAGGAGATCTCAGTGGATCCCTGAATGTTAAGGTTTATAGTAGAATTTTCAGCTTGACCAAATAAGTTTTTATAAAATGTAGTAATATAGTCCATCAGTTCTTTTTCCCCTTCAATCACTTCTCCTTCTTGCTCCAATTTAATAATTCTATTTTTTCTCCTTCTCCCGTTTACTTTAGCATGATAGTATCTAGTGTTAGAATCTCCTTCTTTGATTTCTTTATCTTTATACCTTTGCAACCATTTAATCTCTTCTAACTTGAAGATTTCTTTTAGCTCTCTCCTTAGTTCCTTTTGCATAACTCTTTCTTGGGCATTAATCCCTCTGGATTCTGCATTTTTATCCAAAATGTCAAGCATATTCAGTAATTCTTTTTTCCTCTTCCTATACATATCATTTGCATTTAAGATCCACCCTTTTATTTTCTGTTTGATATTTCTAAGTATTTTTTGCCAGGTGTCCACACTGGACCCATTGCATTTCACCTCCCAATTTTTTTCAACAAATTCCTTGAATCCTTCCATATGCATCCAGGCATTTTCAAACCTGAAGATACGTGGAGCATTTTTTGTTCACCCGAGTCCAACAGCAAGGGTGTGTGATCAGAAATCTCTCTTTCTAGGGCAGTGCTACCTCTTGAGCACTGTGTTGGTTTTCCCTTGAAGAGGAAAGGGTGATGCAGCAAAGTAGCGTAAGTATTTCCCTCGGTTTTTGAGAACCAAGGTATCAATCCAGTAGGAGGCCACACGCAAGTCCCTCGTACCTACACAAACAAATAAGAACCTCGCAACCAACGCGATAAAGGGGTTGTCAATCCCTTCACGGTCACTTACGAGAGTGAGATTTGATAGAGATAATAATGATAAGATAAATATTTTTGGTATTTTTATGATATAGATTAAAGTAAAGATTGCAAAATAAAATAGATTGGAAACTTATATGATGGAGAATAGACACGGGGGCCATAAGTTTCACTAGTGGCTTCTCTCAAGATAGTATAAGTATTACGGTGGGTGAACGAATTACTGTCGAGCAATTGATAGAAAAGCGAATAATTATGAGAATATCTAGGCATGATCATGTATATAGGCATCACGTCCGTGACAAGTAGACCGACTCCTGCCTGCATCCACTACTATTACTCCACACATCGACCGCTATCCGGCATGCATCTAGAGTATTAAGTTCATAAGAACAGAGTAACGCCTTAGGTAAGATGACATGATGTAGAGGGATAAACTCAAGAAATATGATATAAACCCCATCTTTTTATCCTCGATGGCAACAATACACTACGTGTCATTTCCCTTTCTGTCACTGGGATCGAGCATCACAAGATTGAAACCAAAGCTAAGCACTTCTCCCATTGCAAGAAAGATCAATCTAGTAGGCCAAACCAAACTGATAATTCGAGAGACTTGCAAAGATAACCAATCATGCATAAAAGATTTCAGAGAAGAATCAAATATTGTTCATAGATAGACTTGATCATAAACCCATAATTCGTAGGATCTCGACAAACACACCGCCAAAAGAGTTACATCGAATAGATCTCCAAGAAGATTGAGGAGAACTTTGTATTGAGATTCAAAGAGAGAGAAGAAGCCATCTAGATAATAACTATGGACCCGAAGGTCTGAAGTAAACTACTCACACATCATCGGAGGGGCCATGGAGTTGATCTAGAGGCCCTCCGTGATCGATGCCCCCTCCGGCAGAGCTCCGAAAAAGGCCCCAAGATGGGATCTCTTGGGTACAGAAGGTTGCGGCGGTGGAAATAGGGTTTCACGGTGCTCCTGGTTGTTTTCAGGGTAATTGAGTATATATAGGAGGAAGAAGTAGGTCGGTTGAGACACGAGGAGCCCACGAGTGGGGAGGGCGCACCCAGGGGGGTAGGCACTCCCCCTCCCTCGTGGACTCCTCATTTTTTCTTGACGTCCACTCCAAGTCCTCTGGATCACGTTTGTTCCAAAAATCACGTTCCCGAAGGTTTCATTCCGTTTGGACTCCGTTTGATATTCCTCTTCTGCGGAACACTGAAATAGGCACAAAAACAGCAATTTGCACTGGGCCTTGGGTTAATAGGTTAGTCCCAAAAATAATATAAAAGTGTAAAATAAAGCCCATTAAACATCCAAAAAAGAATATATAATAGCATGGAACAATCAAAAATTATAGATACGTTGGAGACGTATCAAGCATCCCCAAGCTCAATTCCTGCTTGTCCTCGAGTAGGTAAATGATAAAAAAAAATTTGATGTGGAATGCTTTCTAGCATATTCCTCAATGTAATTCTCTCCATTGTGGCATGAATGTTCAGATCTGAAAGATTCAAGATAAAAGTTTAATGTTGACATAAAAATAATAATAGTCCAAGTATGCTAACCAAGCAATTATGTCTTATCAAAATAACATAGCCAAAGAAAGCTTATCCCTACAAAATTATATAGTTTGGCCATGCTTCATTTTCCTCACACAAAATGCTCTCATCATGCACAACCCCGATGACAAGCCAAGCAATTGTTTCATACTTAGCCTTTTCAAACTCTTTCAACTTTTACGCAATATATGAGCGCGAGCCATGGACATAGCACTATGGGTGGAATAGAATAGAATGATTGAGGTTGTGTGAGAAGACAAAAAGGTAGAAAGTCTCACATTGACGCAGCTAATCAATGGGCTATGGAGATGCCCATCGATTGATGTCAATGCAAGGAGTAGAGAAGAAGCCATCTAGCTACTAGCTATGGACCTGAAGGTCTGAAGTAAACTACTCACACATCATCGGAGGGGCCATGGAGTTGATGTAGGGGCCCTCCGTGATCTATGCCCCCTCCGACGGAGCTCCGGAAAAGGCCCCAAGATGGGATCTCTTGGGTACAGAAGGTTGCGGCGGTGGAAATAGGGTTTCGTGGTGCTCCTGGATGTTTTTGGGGTATGTGAACATATATAGGAGGAAGAAGTAGGTCGATTGAGCCACAAGGGGCCCACGAGGGGGAGGGCGCACCCAGGGGGGTAGGCGCGCCCCCTTCCTCGTGGACTCCTCGTTGGTTGCTTGACGTGCACTCCAAGTCCTCTGGATCACGTTTGTTCCAAAAATCACGCTCCCGAAGGTTTCATTCCGTTTGTACTCCATTTGATATTCCTTTTCTGCGAAACACTGAAATAGGCAAAAAAACAGCAATTTGCACTGGGCCTTGGGTTATTAGGTTAGTCCCAAAAAATAATATAAAAGTGTGAAATAAAGCCCATTAACATCCAACATGAAACAATAAAAAATTATAGATACGTTGGAGACGTATTAGCATCCCCAAGCTTAATTCCTGCTCGTCCTCGAGTAGGTAAATGATAAAAACATAATTTTTGATGTGGAATGCCTTCTAGCATGTTTCTTCAATGTATTTTTCTCTATTGTGGCATGAATTTTCAGATCCGAAAGATTCAAGATAAAACTTTATTGTTGACATAAAAAATAGTAATACTCCAAGTATGCTAATCAAACAATTATGTCTTAACAAAATACTATAGCCAAATAAAATGTATCCCTATGAAGTCATATAGTTTGGCCATGCTTCATTTTCGTCACACAAAATGCTCCCATCATGCACAACCCCGATGACAAGCCAAGCAATTGTTTCATACTTAGCCTTTTCAAACTCTTTCAACTTTTACGCAATATATGAGCGCGGGCCATGGACATAGCACTATGGATGGAATAGAATATGATGATTGAGGTTGTGTGAGAAGACAAAAAGTGAGAAAGTGTCACATTGACGCAACTAATCAGTGGGCTATGGAGATGCCCACCGATTGATGTCAATGCAAGGAGTAGGGATTGCCATGCAATGGATGCACTAGAGCTATAAATATATGAAATCTCATCAAAGAAACTAAGTGGGTGTGCATCCAACTTGCTTGATCACGAAGACCTAGGGCATTTGAGGAAGCCCATCATTGGAATATACAAGCCAAGTTCTATAATGAAAAATTCCCACTAGTATATGAAAGTGACATAACAAGAGACTCTCTATCATGAAGATCATGGTTCTACTTTGAAGCACAAGTGTGGAAAAGGATAGTAACATTGTCCCTTCTCTCTTTTTCTCTTTTTTTATTTGGGCCTTCTTTTCTCTTCTTTTTATGGCCTCCTTTTTTTCGTCCGGAGTCTCATCCCGACTTGTGGGGGAATCATAGTCTACATCATCCTTTCCTCACATGGGACAATGCTCTAATAATGATCATCACACTTTTATTTACTTACAACTCAAATTACAACTCGATACTTAGAACAAAATATGACTCTATGTGAATGACTCCGGCGGTGTACCGGGATTGCGATGAATCAAGAGTGACATGTATGAAAAATTTGAGCATGGTGGCTTTGCCACAAATACGATGTCAACTACATGATCATGCAAAGCAATATGACAATGATGATGCGTGTCATAATAAATGGAACGGTGGAAAGTTGCATGGCAATATATCTCAGAATGGCTATGGAAATGCCATAATAGGTAGGTATGGTGGCTGTTTTGAGGAAGATATAAGGAGGCTTATGTGTGATAGAGCGTTCATATTACGGGGTTTGGATGCACCGGCGAAGTTTGCACCAACTCTCAAGATGAGAAAGGGAAATGCATGGTACCGAAGAGGCTAGCAATGATGAAAGGGTGAGAGTGCGTATAATCCATGGACTCAACATTAGTCATAAAGAACTCACATACTTATCGCAAAAATCTACAAGTCATCAAAACCAAGCACTATGCGCATGCTCCTAGGGGGATAGATTGGTAGGAAAAGACCATCACTCGTCCCCGACCGTCACTCATAAGGAAAGCAATCAAATAACACCGCATGCTCCAAATTTGTCACATAACGTTTACCATACGTGCATGCTACGGGACTTGCTAACTTCAACACAATTATTCATCTATTTCACAATTACTCAACTAGCACACCTCTAATATTACCACCTTTATATCTCAAAACCATCCATCAAGCATACAACTTCTCTTAGCTTTTAAAAATTTATAGCCAAAGTGAATTACCAGGTTGTTCTAAAGGACTCTCAAAATGATATAAGTGAAGCATGATACATCAATTATTTCTATAAAATAAAACCACCGCCGTGCTCTAAAAGATATAAGCGAAGCATTAGAGCAAAAATTATCCAACTCAAAAGATATAAGTGAAGCACATAGAGTATTCTAAAAAATTCCAATTCATGTGTGTCTCTCCCAAAAGTTGTGTACAGCAAGGATGATTGTGGTAAACTAAAAAGCAAAGACTCAAATCATACAATACTCTCCAAGCAAAACACATATCATGTGGCAAATAAAAATATAGCTCCAAGTAAAGTTATCGATGGACGAAGACGAAAGAGGGGATGCCTTCCAAGGCATCCCCAAGCTTAGGCTTTTGGTTTTCCTTGAATTTTACCTTGGGGTGCCTTGGGCATCCCCAAGCTTAGGCTCTTTCCACTCCTTGTTCCATAATCCATCAAATCCTTACCCAAAACTTGAAAACTTCACAACACAAAACTTAAAGAAAATCTTCGTGAGCTCCGTTAGTAAAAGAAAACAAACCACCACTTCAAGGTACTGTAATGAACTCATTATTTATTTATATTGGTGTTAAACCTACTGTATTCCAACTTTTCTATGGTTCATAAACTCTATTACTAGCCATAGATTCATCAAAATAAGCAAGCAACACACGAAAAACAGAATCTGTCAAAAACAGAACAGTCTGTAGTAATCTGTAGGTTTCGAATACTTCTGGAAACCCAAAAATTCTAAAATAAATTTCTGGACGTGAGGAATTTATCTATTAATCATCTTCAAAAATAATTAACTAAATAGCACTCTCCAGTAAAAACGGCAGCAAATCTCGTGAGCGCTAAAGTTTCTGTTTTTTACAGCAGGATCGCAAAGACCTTCCCCAAGTCTTCCCAAAGGTTCTACTTGACACAAACACTAATTAAAAGCATAAAACCACAGCTAAACAGAGGCTAAATGGATTATTTATTACTAAACAGAATCAAAAAGCAAGAAACAAAAATAAAATTGGGCTGCCTCCCAACAAGCGCTATCGTTTAACGTCCCTTGCTAGGCATAAGATTTCAACGATGCTCACATGAAAGAAAATAATTGAAGCACAAAGTGAGAATCATAAAACATGTGACAAACACATCTAAGTCTAACATACTTCCTATGCATAGGCATCTTATAGGCAAACAAATTATCAAGGCAAGCAAAAACTAGCATATGCAAGGAAGCGGAAAGAAACAATAGCAATCTCAACATAACGAGAGGTAATTTAGTAACATGAAAATTTCTACCACCATATTTTTCTCTCTCATAATAATTACATGTAGGATCATAAGCAAATTCAACAATATAGATATCACAAACATATTCTTAACACGATCCACATGTATGCAAAGTTGAGAATCTTCCAAAATAGTGGGATTAACATTAACTAAAGTCATGACCTGTCCAAACCCACTTTTATCAAAAACTTCATAAGATTGAACATTCTCCAAATATGTGGGATCTAAAGTTGACACTCTTCCAAACCCACTTTCAATATTATTGCAAACATTATCAATCTCATATTCATCATGGGGCTTAAATAAATTTTCAAGATCAAAAGAAGAATCACCCCAATCATGATCATTGCAACAAGTAGAGGACATAGCAAAACTAGCATCCCCAAGCTTAGGGTTTTGCATATTATTAGCACAATTGACATTAATAGAATTTATAATAAATCATTGCAATCATGCTTTTCATCGAAGGAACTATCAAATATGGGTGTAATAGCAACGATATCATGTTTAACATAAGGAACTATAGCAAACTCATCTTCATAAATATTGGCATCATGGCCACAAAAATAGCAAGCATCATGTTCATCAAGGGATATTTCAATCAAATCATCGGAATCATGATTATCTATAGATTCATGGATATCATTATTTTCTTCCGAAGCAATGGTCATTCTTTCAATAAATTCTTTGACATAGACATTATGAGCATAGTTTTCATAGCAATATTTAAGTATGTCATAATTTTCAGATTCGTAGAGAGTAACATCATATTTTTCAATCAAAGAAGCGACTTCATAAACACCCTTAAAAGCAACAAATTCTTCAATTTGTTCGATATTGTAGTAACTATAAACACCCTTTGCATAAGAAGATAAGATTTCATTGTCATTAAACTCACATAGGTAGGGCAAGTGTTTTTTAGGGTTCTTAGAGCAACAAGTAAGATCACAAATTTCACAAAAGTTCCAAGCATAACATAGCAATCTGTTTATTTGATCCCATAAGGGTCTCCCTTTTTCAGACAAACGGTGGCGCACAAAATGAGCATTCTCATATAAAGATTTCCCATCAACTAGGCTAGTTGGGGTTTCAACACAAGCGCATAAGGATCGAAGATGATCCAAGTAGAATACTTTAAGTGCATCCATATCAATAAATTTTTAGCAAGCAAAGATGCAAGCAAATGGAAACACAAACAAACATACATACGGGAAGAAAGCAAACGGAAAAGAGGGCGAATAAAATGGCAAGGGTGAAGTGGGGGAGAGGAAAACGATAAGCAAATGGCAAATAATGTAATGCGAGGGGAAGAGTTTGTGATGGGTACTTGGTATGTTTTGACTTGTGCATAGACTCCCCGGCAACGGCGCCAGAAATCCTTCTTGCTACCTCTTGAGCACTGTGTTGGTTTTCCCTTGAAGAGGAAAGGGTGATGGAGCAAAGTAGCGTAAGTATTTCCCTCGGTTTTTGAGAACCAAGGTATCAATCCAGTAGGAGGCCACACGCAAGTCCCTCGTACCTACACAAACAAATAAGAACCTCGCAATCAACGCGATAAAGGGGTTGTCAATCCCTTCACGGTCACTTACGAGAGTGAGATCTGATAGAGATAATAATGATAAGATAAATATTTTTGGTATTTTTATGATATAGATTAAAATTAAAGATTGCAAAATAAAATATATTGGAAACTTATATGATGGAGAATAGACCCGGGGGCCATAGGTTTCACTAGTGGCTTCTCTCAAGATAGCATAAGTATTACGGTGGGTGAACGAATTACTGTCGAGCAATTGATAGAAAAGCGAATAATTATGAGAATATCTAGGCATGATCATGTATATAGGCATCATGTTCGTGACAAGTAGACCGACTCCTGCCTGCATCCACTACTATTACTCCACACATCGACCGCTATCCAGCATGCATATAGAGTATTAAGTTCATAAGAATAGAGTAACGCCTTAGGTAAGATGACATGATATAGAGGGATAACTCAAGCAATATGATATAAACCCCATCTTTTTATCCTCGATGGCAACAATACAATACGTGTTGTTTCCCTTTCTGTCACTGGGATCAAGCACCGCAAGATTGAACCCAAAGCTAAGCACTTCTCCCATTGCAAGAAAGATCAATCTAGTAGGCCAAACCAAATTTATAATTTGAAGAGACTTGCAAAGATAACCAATCATGCATAAAAGATTTCAGAGAAGAATCAAATAGTGTTCATAGATAGACTTGACATAAACCCACAATTCATTGGATCTCGACAAACACACCACAAAAAGAGTTACATCGAATAGATCTCCAAGAAGATCTAGGAGAACTTTGTATTGAGATCCAAAGAGAGAGAAGAAGCCATCTAGCTACTAGCTATGGACCCGAAGGTCTAAAGTAAACTACTCACACATCATCGGAGGGGCCATAGGGGCCCTCCGTGATCAATTCCCCCTCTGGCGGAGCTCCAGAAAAGGCCCCAAGATGAGATCTCTTGGGTACAGAAGGTTGCGGTGGTGGAAATAGGGTTTTGTGGTGCTCCTGGATGTTTTCGGGGTATGTGAACATATATAGGAGGAAAAAGTAGGTCGGTTGAGCCACAATGGGCCCACGAGGGGGGAGGGCGCGCCCCCTACCTCGTGGACTCCTTGTTGGTTGCTTGACGTCCACTCCAAGTCCTCTGGATCACGTTTGTTCCAAAAATCACGCTTCCGAAGGTTTCATTCCGTTTGGACTCCGTTTGATATTCCGTTTCTGCGAAACACTGAAATAGGCAAAAAAAACAGCAATTTGCACTGGGCCTTGGGTTAATAGGTTAGTCCCAAAAATAATATAAAAGTGTAAAATAAAGCCCATTAACATCCAAAACAGATAATATAATAGCATGGAACAATCAAAAATTATAGATACGTTGGAGACGTATCAGGCAGTAACCATGGTCATAGGGTATTTATCTTCCCAATCTGGGCAAATTAATATTCTATCAAGTTTCTCATAGGTGGGGTCAGGCATATTATTAGCCCAAGTATATTGTCTCCCACTGATGGGGATGTCTCTCAATCCAGCATGTCTATAATGGCATTGAAGACAAAACTGAAGTGATCAATCCCCCCAGGTTTGTTTTTCTCAGCATTGTTCCTAATGATGTTAAAATCTCCCCCAATCACACAAGGGAGAGGGTTATCTTGATATAATCTATACAATTCAGAAAAAAATGTGTTTTACCTTCTTTTTGAGCATCCCCATAAACTGTCACTAAGTTCCAGCTAAATTTAGCTTTTTTATCAAAGAGGAGTGTCCTGACAAAGTAGATGCCTTTTTCAACTTGTATTAAATCAAAGTCATCATTGTTAATCCCAACTAGAATCCCCCCAGATTTTCCACCAGGGGCAATCCATTCCCAGAGAAAATTCCTTCCTCCAGAAAGATTATGCAATTCATTTCTAGTATATTCTCATTTAATAGTCTCAAGTAGACCAACAAAATCTAAATGTTTTTCTACAATAGTTTCCGTAATGAAATTTCTTTTGATGTCTTCTCTAATCCCTCTCACATTCCAAAACATTCCTTTCATTGTTTCTTTTTCTTTTTCTTGTTCCCCCTTCCCCAATGGATGTGGCATGTTTCCAGCACTAGTGGCTGAGGTGCCAATCTTGATTTTCTTATTGCTGGAAAATATTTTTTGAGATTATTATAATAATCTAACTCTAGCTCTGCATTAGAGTGGTCATCTTCGGAGCACAATTCCTCTAGGCTAGCATGTCCAATATCAATTAGATCAGGAGAGCTTTTCCCTTTCTCTTTTTCTTCCTGATTTTTAATATTTTGTAGACAAATATCTCTTCTAGCTTGTTCCATACTAGAAATCAGGTCTAGGTTTTGGTGGACCATATCAATGGTGCACCCCAACTCAACCCCCACTTTCCTATCCATCTCAAATAAAGAAATTTGACCTTCGGAAAGTGTTGTAGACTTACCATAGTTGTCTTTGTCAGCAGCTCTTTCTTTAGCCAAATCTTCAATCTTAGCATCTTTCTTGTCCAGGTTTCTGTCACTTCTTCTGGTTGGTCCATCCTTGTCCTTATCTTTGTCATCTCTGGCAGTGATCCCCAATTTTGACCCCAGAGACTCCACAGAGTCCTGACTGGCACTATAATCCACATTTTCAACATAATTATCTTCTATCAGGGGATCTTGTGGAGCATCTTTGTCAAGATCATTTTTCTCTGCCAACTCTTCACAAGAAATTTCTTTTTCATCCCACTGGTCCACTTTCTCCATGCATTTGTCTATCAACTCGTGTTGTTTTTTAATCATCTCCACCATTCTATTCTTCTCTTCTTCCCATGCATTATGCTTTTTCCTCCACTGCCCTCCAGGCTTCCTGTTTATATTTATTTTCTTCCATTTCTTGCATCTTCTGTAGCAGTCTGTCCAGATCAACTTCAGCTTTTTTTCCTTAAACCGACCTCAGCCAGATATTCCTTCTGAATACTCAAAATCTCATCATTCTTCTTCTTTACTTCTTCAAATTGCTTGAGTCCCACACTCCCTAGATAGATGTTTTCTTTGGTCCCTTCTACAATAGCTCCACCAATCTTGATTTTTTCCTCATGTCATCTGTATCAGCTTCCCTGTTTGAATCAGTTTTAGTACGTTTCCTTTTATCTTCATACCATCCCTGCTCCACCACCTTTTCAAGCTCTAAAGCCACTCTGTAAATCATGAGGTCCTTATCAGTTACTTAGGTGTGTTTTGGAATTTTTTCAAAGTCTCTGACTCCCACCTTGGCTCTGATTTTTTTCCATCAGGATAATTGTCATGTCAATCTCTAAAACTGGGCCAATTGTGGCAGCTACCTCACAAGCACCAAAAAAATGTCTAAAGCATTCTGGCATTTTACCAATCTACACCCACACAGTGTGTAACTTCCCTATGGCTTGAGTGTCATAAGTCCAACTATCCACATTTATGACTGCTTTAGTTCCTAGCAGATTGAAATTCTAAAAAATGTGAAGTTCAATCAGCCTGCTCTTGTTTGGAAATCTCATAAGATATGCCTTGTCTCCATGTCTTTTACATCTCCATTGCTAGTCCCACTTGAACATGTAGTTGAAGCCCTTCAAGAACTGTGTCTCATTGATCTCTCCAGAAGCAATATTGATGATTGCCATTGGGTTAACATGTTCACTACTCACCACTTCCTTAGAATTCTGGATCAGAAGTACTCCCAGCCCTCTGGCTGCATATCCTACATATTTAGGTAGAGGTTTCATTTGTTTCAGCCAGTTGCAGTCCTCAGAGATGTGTGAGTTTTTTCCACAGATTATGCAATTTGGGAGCTTGCAATCCCTAGTCAGATGTCTGAATCCTTGCATTTGTTACACATCATTCTAAAATTGTTCCCACCTTTCACCAGCTCAGGCCCTTCTCTTTGTGCAAATCTACCAGTCCCACTCCAAGTTTTCTGATTTTGTCTAGATCCTGAACCAGTATCTACATCTCCTCCATAGTTGGTATCTCTGTTGTACATTTGATTTCCTTTTTCTCTATCCCCTTCAGGTTTTTTCTCTCCTTCTCCCTGTTTCCCTGATCCAGAAGTCACTCCTGCCCCTTGTTGGGCCATCAGGGCAAGAAGAGCCCCAAACCACTGTTGATGCTGAAAGAACTCAAGAGGAGGGTTGAAACCATGAACAGGATCTTTACCTTTGCCCTCGGATCCAGCACGGCCAGCCTCTAACTTATTCTCTTCTCCCCCTTTTTCTTCAGCAGCTTTCTTTGTTTCTGAATTTACCATTTCTCCTCCATTTCCCAGATAACTGAAGGCGCCAGTTGTGGATCCAGATCCAAACCCTTCGGGACCCCTGCCAAACTGTGGCAGATTCCCCTTATATTTGTCAATCTCTTCTTCTTTCTTTCTGTATTGGAATCCCTCTCGACCTCCTCGGTTGAATCTACCCCCCCCCCCCACGGTTTCCTCCATAGCATCTATTCATCTCTCCCTCTCCCTTTTCCTCTGGTGGCGGCGAGAGGGGGGAAACCCTAAATCCTTGAGGGGATCACACTCTCCTCTCCACAGAGAGAGAGTCTCGTTATTTATACTGTTAAAGCTTGCAGAAAGCGTATTTTTACAGGGCGTCTCTACCCATTTTCCCTTTTGCCCTCGATTCTCTTTATCATCGAATCCTTCCTCATTAACAATTTTCCCCAGGCCAACCCACCAGTCTCAATTTCCATTTCATCAATATAATTCGCCTCATTAGACCCGATATCTGGAATTTGGGCATAATGTTTTCTGTTCATTTTTTCCATAATCTCTCTACCAAGTAATACTTGGTTTGGATTAATTATTGCCCCCTCTTTTTTCCCTTGAGCAGGGCTATTACAACAATCTCCCTCTAATTCCCTTGTAATTTCTGCGGCTATCAGCCGCTTTTTCCCCTTTTGATTCTTCTGTTTTCCATTAACGAAGTAGGTTCGGTAAAGTGATATGGAGGGAATCGTACCTTGGTAATCCAACAGGAGCCCAGTCTCCTTTTCAGAATCCTCCCCCGCGAGCAGCCAGAAGCGACCGCCTGCTGGTGAGACCCCTACCCCCGCCCAGTGGGGCGAGCGAGACTGAGCAGGCGCGGGGAGCAGCATGGGAAGCGCAGTGACCTCCTCAAAATCAACGACATCTTCTTCTGGATCTTCTTCGTTGTCCCAGGCTTCATCCCCTTCCCGCCCTTGCCGCGCCCCAGATCTGTCTGCGCCTCCGACACCACCGCAGAAGTAGGGGCCCTCTCCATGGTCATCGCCGGGACCGCGGCCGGCAGAGCCATCACCGCACCAACCATGAATCCTGTCGGGCCCGTCGGAGAGCAGCGGCGCGAGCGGAACGCCACCCACTTCATGGCCTGCATCGGATCATCCAATTCCGCCTCCTCCATTGCGCACAGCAGCATCCTGAGCGCCCCCACCGGCTTGCCTGTTTGTGTGAGGCGCCAATCTTCTGCCTCGGTGAGCTTCCTGTAGGCACACCCTGCTGCCTCCTTCAGATTTCTCTCTGTTGAGAACCTGGCAATGATCTCCATCAGCTTCTCCAGCTTCGATTCGTCCCCGTCGGCGATCACCCGAGCCCTCTTCTCGAGTCTCAGCTTCCAGGGCTCCATGGACGCTCGTTTGCGGCACGCTTACTTGTGGGGAAGAGGGGTAGCGGATTTCGTCGCGTGGGGAGGGGATGGCCGCACCGCACCGCGCTATGACTTTAATTCGTCTCTGTTCCCGATGTTCCCTCTCCTCCTCTACCTTGATCTGCGCGTCACGCCATGCCTCCGCCTCGGGACCCAACGCCCTGTCGACCAGAACAACGTGACATGGGAAACGTACCTGTGTCCCCTCTCCGATCAAGATCTCATCGTGTACCCGCATTGAGTCGATGCGTACGCCGCAGTCGTCGATGAGGGTCAACACCGGGGAGCCACCGCGCTGGATCAGGACGCCTCGCTTGAAGATCAGCAGCGCCGGCGTCACTAGATCGACGACGAGATGAACCACCCATCGGCGATCGGGTGGAACCGCCTCACGCGTGGTCACCACACACGTCGTCATCCGTTGAACACTCTTGTATTTCTTTCGCCTTCCTTCCATCGATCCCAAGGTAACCCTAGAAAGAAAGTCGGCCCACTTAGCTAGAAAATACAAAACAACACAACAATTAAACGACCAGAAATAATTGAAACACGACATCTGATGTAAAAAATTGCTGAGTGCGTGAGAAGGCTGGGAAGTGGCTCGTAGTTATGCTTTCCCTCGGAGGCACCTCTCACCCCTCATTTTAAGCAAGGGTCGCCCGACCATTCTATGGTGACGATAGATTAGCGACCTACAATGACAGATGAGCAACTACCAAAAATTTCTGCCGGCCATCGTAATACCATGAATAGAAGTACATCAACGAATGGTGCTATCAAATTTATATGGGAGCTGCACAATGGTTAGAGGCCAAGAAGAAGCCAAGGATGCACGTCGCGTGTGTTGAAATATATTGCCTATCTCTCTCCATCAGTTCGGACTTTTGGACCAACTAGTTGGAGCATAAATTCAATATGGTATCCGAGCCAAGCGGTGTTGAGTTTAAGACCTAAAACGATTATGTGATCTACATTGATCCCACATCCAAGGACTAAAATAGCGTAAACATGAGGTGGAGTGTTAAAATATATTGCCCAGCTCCCTCCATCAATTTAAACTTTTGGATGAGTTGACTAGAGCATGCATTCAATAGCATGCACTTGTCACACATTTGTCACATGTTCCCAGCGCACTCGATGAGCTCGGCAACCACTACAACTCTGGTGTTGAGCATGTATGAAGGCCTCGATATATATCTCGCCGACTACTTCGTGACTCATATGTGCCCTTGGAAGCCTTTGGACTCATCACACGCAATATTCTGTCAGCAGGGTACCTAAGATCTCATACTACATCTTTCCTAATCTAATTAATTTTATCTCACATATTCTGAAGGTCATTGATGTAATGGATTTCACAAGAATCAATATCATTCAAAACTTGATGGAACAATTTGTGTTGCTGTTGTTCAAATAACGATATGTGTTGCAGTTTAATTAACGATTCGTGGACACCCGATATGTAGTATTTAACTTTTTCTATTAACAAATTTGATCATCACTTTTGCTTCAAACATTTGGAAATAATTTATATGCAAATAATGTGAAGCTGCATTATTTTTTTGGTACTGCTATTTTAGAGCCAACCACAACATAATTGATAGCTCAAAATAAACATATAATACATTAGCACAAAATTGCCCTCAATAATATACATTGTGTTCTTTTCACATATTTATGAAATTTCATTATAGTGTAAAAATGGACAAGCACGGCAACACACACCATCAATGATCTAGTATTGTACAATAGCAGCCCATGCTCATCTCTATAGGGTTACTAGATGTCTAGGTCGGCAAGAAAACAAAGAAGTGTGTTTCCTTTCGCTGCCTAGGCCAGAAAGGAAAGCCTTTTTATCTTGGCAAAGAAGAAATACCTTATATATATAAGCAAGTAAGCGACAACGAAAATCATGTGGACTAGAATAAAAAGACTCAAACAATATGTGCCAAAACGGTCGACCAGGGAAAATTTTTCACCTAGTATTTGCCTAAGTTTTGTCAACATGATGAACTGGTGATAGTAATTTATGAGCTTTGAGCATTGGAGATCGCAGCCCAACTTTACCGTTTGTAATGCATCTTCTTCCGAGTCGAGGAACCTAACCAGCAAATTCTCATACATGGCCTTCATCCTATCGAGACCGAACTAGCACACCTCAACCAACATATCTTCCGCTATCATCACCTCATCTTGGTCAGCACCATCATGGACTAGGTCTTGAATTGGAGGCAACTCATCGGTGTAGATGAAGTGGAGCACGGCCTTGAAGACCTCGATTGTCACATCGTGAACCGACATGACGTGGTCATCCTTGTTACCCATTACCATCATCTCACATAGGGTTGGTGATCATGCAGCTATCACAAGGCTGTGCACGCAGAGCTCACAGTCCTCGACCAGGAAACTTACATCCGACCCGTGCTTGCTCACCAACAACAGCTTCAGGTGAGAGGCAATATCAGACGGTGGCATTGTGGCTCTGGTGCCCATGGTGGTGGTGCTAGTACTACAAGTGTGGACCTTCCTGGTGATGGCAACAACACAACGTATGGTAAGGGATCCATCATCTGCTAGGTGACATGACTTGGCAGATTCAATGGTGACGAACTTTGCATATCCCCAATCTGACTTGGCCGTAAAGGTTTTCTCTAACCATTTCATCAAATGCAGTGACTCGCCACTATGATCATCCAACTTAAAGCCCAATGTCACATTGACACCTTCAGGTCCAGGATCAGTCAATAGCTTGGCGTACACGGAGATGTGCCCTTGTATCTTCTTTGACGACGACGGCGACGGGTATACCCTTATCTTCCAACCGTAATCGCCAACCAGGAAAGCTTCGGAACTGATTTCTTTGCCAAATCAATGCCTCCTTTGCACAAAGACAAAATGGGGGATTTTAAACTCATGTGTGCCCTGGGCCACCTACAATGAGTAATGTGTGCACACATTCATCTGCGGGCGGCTGCTGGAGGAGGAAGGAGCATTGGAGCACAAGTTATGAGTCATGTTGATGGCTGCTACTTTGTCAGCGACCTCGAGTATGAAAGAGCAACAACTCTCCTTCAACTCCTGGTAGTCATCCGTTGCCTTCACAGCGGCGTACACGGTACGATCTGACGCCATGTACTGATATGTCTCCAACGTATCTATAATTTTTTATTGTTCCATGCTATTATATTATCTGTTTTGGATGTTTAATGGGCTTTAATATGCTCTTTTATATTATTTTTGGGACTAATCTATTAACCGGAGGCCCAGTGCCAGTTTCTGTTTTTTTGCCTATTTCAGTGTTTCGCAGAAAAGGGATATCAAACGGAATCCAAACGGAACAAAACCTTCGCGAGGATCTTTCTTGGAACAAATGCAAACCAAGAGACTTGGAGCGGAAGTCTGGAACTCTACGAAGCTTCCACGAGATAGGAGGGCGCCCCCCACCCTCGTGGGCCCCATGGAGCTCCACTGACGTACTTCTTTCGCCTATACTCTTATACCCTAAAAACATCATAGGGGCCACGAAACCACTTTTTCACCGCCGCAACCTTCTATACCCGTGAGATCCCATCTGGGGCCTTTTCCGGCGATCTACCGGAGGGGGATTCGATCACGAAGGGCTTCTACTATTGGGGAACGTAGCATAAATTCAAAATTTTCCTACGTGTCACCAAGATCTATCTATGGAGTCATCTAGCAACGAGGGAGGAGTGGATCTACATACCCTTGTAGATCGCGCGCGGAAGCGTTCAAGAGAACGAGGTTGATGGAGTCGTACTCGTCGTGATCCAAATCACCGATGATCCTAGCGCCGAACGGACGGCACCTCCGCGTTCAACACACGTACGGAGCAGCAACATCTCCTCCTTCTTGATCCAGCAAGGGGGGAGGAGAGGTTGATGGAGATCCAACAGCACGACGGCGTGGTGGTGGAAGTAGAGGGATTCCAACAGGGCTTCGCCAAGCGCTGTGGGAGGAGGGAGATGTGTCATGGGAGGGAGAGGGAGGCGCCAGGGCTTAGGTTGGGCTGCCCTCCCTTCCCCCCACTATATATAGGGCCAAGGGAGAGGGGGGAGGCGCAGCCTTGGCCCTTCCTCCAAGGAAGGGTGCGGCCAGGGAGGAGTCCCTCCTCCCCAAGGCACCTCGGAGGTGCCTTCCCCCTTTAGGACTCTTCCTCTCCCTTGATTCTTGGTGCATGGGCCTCTTGGGGCTGGTGCCCTTGGCCCATATAGGCCAAGGCGCACCCCCTACAGCCCATGTGGCCCCCGGGGCAGGTGGCCCCACCCGGTGGACCCCCGGGACCCTTCCGGTGGTCCCGGTACAATACCGGTGACCCCGAAACTTGTCCCGATGGCCGAAACAGCACTTCCTATATATAATTCTTTACCTCCGGACCATTCCGGAACTCCTCGTGACGTCCGGGATCTCATCCGGGACTCCGAACAACTTTCGGGTTACCGCATACTAATATCTCTATAACCCTAGTGTCACCGAACCTTAAATGTGTAGACCCTACGGGTTCGGGAGACATGCAGACATGACTGAGATGACTCTCCGGTCAATAACCAACAGCGGGATCTGGATACCCATGTTGGCTCCCACATGTTCCACGATGATCTCATCGGATGAACCACGATGTCAAGGACTTAATCAATCCCGTATACAATTCCCTTTGTCTAGCGGTACGATACTTGCCTGAGATTCGATCGTCGGTATCCCGATGTCACACCCTAGCTAGCCATGCATTAGAGTGTTGCATCATGTTTACTCTTTCATCAGAAACCTGAAATGGGGATGACAGAACCCCCAGTCCCCTCTGAAACCAATTAGGGTTTACTAAAAACTTTTTCAATGAACCTGAAATGCCCTTCTAAAATGCCCATCATTTTTGTCTTGGTTCAGAACCTCTGCCAAAAGTGATGCACATTTTCCTAGGCCATCTTAGGGTTTTTGAATTAAATCATAAATATTTGAATTTGGGCATTTAAAATTATATAAAATATTTAAATGCTCAAATATCTCCAAAGTAAAATGTTTCATGTTGGAAATAATCCAACTATGGACCAGGAGTAGTTTGGTGATTTTAGGAGTTGCCTAAGTATTTTATTTAATTCAACAAAGTTGCAGAAGTATTAAAAAAA
>NC_041382.1:698089858-698099038 GCF_002162155.2 Triticum dicoccoides | reverse complement strand
CGCGCTCCCCCGCCATGACCGACGCCACCATCGTCGTGCCTTCGTCGTAGCCGTGCTCCTCGCCACCCGTGCGTCCTCTCATCGTGTCCAGGAGCTCCGCCGCTGTCCACTCCATCAAGCAAGCCGAGCCCCGAGCGCTCGCAACGCCCGATTCCACCGCAACGACCTCGCCCGAACCGCCGTCGCCGGAGATCCCCTTCAACGCCGTCGTCGCTCCGGTCCATCTCCGGCCGCACCAAGGGCTTCGTCGCACTCACTGTGAGCTTAGCCATCTTTCCCCCCTTCTTTTTCTTGCTCCCAAGCTGTGTAGCGACCTCCCGGAGCTCAACCGCACCCACCGCCGTGGAGCTCGTCGCCGACGTGCTCCCGGTCACCCTCCGACCACTCCACGGTGTCCATCATACTCACCGTGTCCCGTAGCACCTAGCTAGCTACTTCCCGAGCCTCACCGACCCCTCTAGCGTCAAGTTCGTCTTCGGCCGAACCCCGGTGGCCGCCAAAGTCGTCGCCGGCGCCAACTCCGGCCACCCCGACCCCAACGGACTCCACCAAGAGCTGCGGCTCGTCCTCAGCTCCACTCCGGTGGTCTCTGCGACCCATTTGGTGGCCGAAACAGCCAAAACCACTTCCGCCGCCGCGTCGGGCTCGCCGGCGGCTAAACGCCGGTGCAGCCGACCCGGGTTTGACCACGGGTGGGCCCTGGTTGACTCCCCTGAGTCAATGACAGGTGGGGCCCAGCCCTGTTAATTAAACAGGTTTAGTTTTATCTAAACTTTAATTAAATTAATCACACTGGCACGCGGGACCCACTGTCAGGTTTGACCCGGACGTGTCCCGTTGACCTGCTGACGTCACACTGACGTCAGGCCGACGCAATAATTGATTTTCTGGAATTAATCTAATATAGGAAATTCCAGAATATAGTTTAAACTTTAAAAATTCATAACTTTTATTCTGTAACTCCAAATCAGACAAATTATATATGAAAAATGATCAGAAAAATCCAATCTATCCATTTGTACTATTTTCATGCATGACTAAACAAGTTAACTTGATGTTTAATGCAGAACAAGGAAAAACACTTTAAAGGACCATATTTGAGTTCGAAATTTGAATCTTTGATTCAAATTGGTACAAACCCTTCTGGTCTTAGTTGCATTAGCCCAACACACTCATATTGCTATGTTTCATGCATGCATCATATTGCTGCACATTGTTTGGTGATGGTTGTGTATCGGTGTTCTTGCGGCAGGTTCTGCCTCCGAGGAGTACCGTGATTACCCTAACGAAGAACCGTATCAGTGCATCGAACCATCAGGCAAGCAACCAACCATTTGATCATATCGATACAATCCCATGTTCTCGCTCCTGCTCTCTTTTACTGCATTAAGACAACGCGTTTCAAACTGCTGTGTGCTACGGTAGTTGAACCCACTTCCTTTGCATGACCTGTCATTGCCACAGTAACTAGATGAAACCCACTAGCATGTGTAGGAGTTAATTGAGCCATATGTATGTGTTGTTCCTACCTTGCTATGCCTGCTATGCTTAGAGTCGTGTCAGGTCTGGTTCATCTGGGTGATGGGCTAGAGTGAAATGATTATGTCGGTAATGAGAGTGGTGTGGTGAACACGATTTGGTAAAGGTATCGATGAGAGGCCATGTAGGAGTACATGGTGGGTTGTTTCATTGAAGCCGTCCTTAAGCACTGAGATCTGTATGTGTGATTTAAGATACAGCTACTACCATGCATTGGGCCCTGAAATATGACCCCGCTCGACTTCTTATTCACCCTAGCTCTCTGTCCAGGAGTTGCAAGTAGTTTCTGGTGTTTGTAGCCTACTGGAGGCCGTGGACAGCGCTGACCGTAGGGGTGGGCTGTGATGCGGTAGGTACGTGGCCAGGTGTACCGAATACCCGTTAGGTATCTCGGGAACCCTGTTCACATCGTTCGGGGCCGTATGGGAAACCTCGGCCGGACTCCCTGCGGATGGAACCTGGATAGGCGATAAACCTGGACTAGAGGCTTAAGTGTTTAGGTAGGTCGTGGTCTACACCCACGTCGGCTTTCGCTTGAAGTCTGCCGAGCACATGTCGTGTGCAGACGCTAAGTGGTGGAAACATGTATGAAGAAGTACACCCCTGCAGGGTTATCATGATCTATTCGAATAGCCGCGTCCGTGGTAAAGGACTACTTGGTTGCCTATACAGTTCATAGACAAGTAAATGGAAACTACTAAAAGCCTCAAGATAAGTGTGAGTGCCGAGGATGGCTCTTCCGTAGGAAGACGGAGGCGGATCCTCGGTAGTGTATTGAAGTGGTGAGTAGTGGACTCGTGTGCGCAAAACCATTTCAAGTTGGAGTCTCGTAGGTTAGCCTAGCCAAGAGTCAAAGCTGGCTTGCTGCAATAACTCCACCAACCCTTCTTGATAATATGCATGTATGTAGGATCTGATGTAAGTCTTGCTGAGTACCTTTGTACTCATGTTGCTATAATTCACATTTTTACAGAAGACGCTGCAACCCCTTCTGATGGGTTCTACGTAGACGTTGACATCAATGAGTAGGCTAAGGCCCAGGTGGTGATCCTGAGCTTGTGAGGGACCACGTAGTATAGCTAGGCTTTCCAAGCCTCTTTTATTTTACTAGTTGTCTGTACCCAGACAAGTTACTTCCGCTGCTAGTTTGTATGACTGTATGACTTGAATGCTGGGTCGTGTGACCCATACCTTTGTGTATGTTATGTATGGCTCCCTGAGCCTTAAATAAAGTACTTGTGTCATAGAGTCATGTTGTGGTGCCTTGTTGTGTTTGCACATATCGAGCATATTGTGTGTATGATTGAAATGCTTGGTATGTGTGGGATCTGACTATCTAGTTGTTTATCTTTAGTAGCCTCTCTTACCGGGAAATGTCTCCTAGTGTTACCGCTGAGCCATGGTAGCTTGCTACTGCTCTGGAGCACTTAGGCCGGCCGGCATGTGTCCTTCTTCATTCCGGTGTCTGTCCCTTCGGGGAAATGTCACGCATTGAGTACCGGAGTCCTGTTAGCCCGCTACAGCCCGGTTTACCAGAGTCCTGCTAGCCCAGTGCTACAGCCCGGACCCACTTGCTGATGACCGACACGTTCGAAGCTGGGTCATGGATGCCTGTCCCTGTAAGTCTGTGCCACTTTGGGTTTACGACTAGTCATGTCAGCCCGGGCTCCTTATCATATGGATGCTAGCGACACTATCATATACGTGAGCCAAAAGGCGCAAACGGTCACGGGCAAAGGTAAGGCGACACCCGTGGGGATACCGTGCGTGAGGCCGCAAAGTGATATGGGGTGTTACCGGCTAGATTGATGTGACATCGAGTCGGGGTCCTGACAGCGTTGGCATCAGAGCCGGACTGCCTGTAGGTTCTCCAAGCCAAACTGGTCGATGTTGAGTCTAGAAATTCTTTAGTTATATGTAGGGGAATTGTTTGTGGGTGGAACGTAAGGCTCATTTTACTCCTTTATCTTATGACATTCTGATCTGAGTCAGTCTATTCTTCCACCGGGGGTTAAGGAATTAGGATCTATTCTCTCTATCAGGATCACGTGTTACTAATCAGTAGTACCTTATAGGTTTGATGAATACAAGCCTAGTTCAGTTCTACTACCACACTATGTTGTTAGGATGGACTCAGAACTTTGATATAATGATGTTGAGTGTGTATGAAATCCTTTGTCAAATGTCTCAAAATCCTTCTTGAGCATTTACAGCTGTTATGCTGCCGAAATTTTGTTAGAAATTCTAATGCCTTTGCATTATGGTTGTGCTTTCAGATGGCCACTCGCGACCTCAATCAAGTGGTTCGCCTGACTCGATGCCTAGATGTACCCGGCCATACCGCCATGTTGGTCAGGGTAATGACTGAGGCTGGATACCGTTGGTATCCTGAGTACACGGTCGAAGAGCAATTCCGAGACTTTAATCAAAGCCAGTATCTCTGCACTGTCAGGATATTTCCATCCTATCCTGGGTCCACCGAGCCCCTTCACTGCTCCTATGGACTCGGGGTTACTATTGAGATGGCTGTGCAGGACGCCGCCTACTCTATGATGACCATCATGCGAGTCAGGTCTGGCCTATTTCGGGACTCTGATTTCCGGTATATGCCAGGATCACTTCCGGGAGCACAAGGGTATCTCCAGGCTATCTATGCTGACCCCACCCAGGAGGATTCACGGACTCGCACCACTGCTGAGATGCTCGAGGATAAGGACCGTGAAAATCGGGCCTTGAGGTTAGAGCTCTTCAATACCCGTGCTGACCACTGGGTCACATTGACTCGGTTTGCACCGGCGGTGCAAGCTGGATATTCGGATATGCGCGATCTCTATCCTGTGAGATCTGCTCTGCCAGACGTGATGGGTTGGCGTGATGTAGGAGGCATCACCCCACCCCGCGGTCCCCGCAGGCCACCGTCTGTTGGTCCAAGACCTCATCCTAGCCCCTATGGTCCACAAGCTCCGCGAGATCGTCTGTTTCCGGATGATCATGTTGAGCTTCCAGGCTATGGAGGTGACTTCTACGAGGACTACTACGGATCGGTCTGAGTTAGTGGTAGTCTCACTAGTTCGTGTTAGCTGTGTCGTTTATCGTCCTGCGTGACTCGTGGGGTATGACCTAACTGTATCGCCTTCCGGAGGTGTAGAAAATAATGTATAGCAGCTTGGAATGCCTCCGACGAGATGTAATCCTCTTTTCACCGTATTAGTACCTTGTTTTGTCTTGTACTAAACTCTGTATGGTGTGTATGACGATGGAATAAAGAAGCAGTTTCTGTATCTACCATGTCATACGGATGATCATCTTGCATTCCGAGTTATTCCTTACATTCTGTATCCTATGTCGGAATCTTGTCATCCTGACTAAATCATTGTCTTGTTTACCTAGGATGGTCAACACGCGCACTAACCCTGCTCCTCAAGAGCAGGCCGAAGGCAGTGAAGTCAGGAATGCAAATCTGCCTCATCCTCCTTCCCTAGCCGAGGTTATGATGGAAGCCGAAAGAAACAAGCGGGAGACCAACCGTTTGTTGGAGCGTATTGAACAGAACATAGCACACCATCAGAGGACTAACGTGGTGTCACTCAGTGATTTTATCAAGTTACATCCACCCACGTTCCACCACCCCGTCAAGCCTCTCGACGCTGATGACTGGCTTCGCAGTATCTCCCACAAGCTGCATTCCGCGCTGGTAGCTGAGGCTGACAAGGTCACCTTTGCTGCATATCATCTTGAAGGCCCCGCCAGTCTATGGTGGGAGAATTATGGAGCTATGCGTCCAGCGGGCCATGTCACTACTTGGGCTGAATTCAGCGAGGCTTTCCGTGAACATCACATTCCGGAGGGTCTCATGGACCGTAAACGTGAGGAATTTTGCAGTTTCACCCAAGGCCGACTCTCTGTGGATGCTTACAGCCGGGAGTTCGGTAACCTCGCGCGATATGCAACTGAGGAAGTTTCTACTGATGCTAAGAAGCAAGCGAGGTTCCGTAAGGGACTTAGTCCTGAGCTTCACCGCGACCTCCGTCTGCATGAGTGCACATCTTTTCAGAAACTTGTTAACAAGGCCATTAGTGCTGAGACTGGTCAGACTGATTATGACGCAACACGCAAGCATGGCCGTGACATGGGTTCCTCATCCGGTGCGGGTCCTCAGAAGCGCCGCGTGTGGGTGCCCAACACTGCCCTGCCACCTAGGTTCACACCGAGGCCATCCTTCCAGGCGCCTCGCCCCGTTCAACAGTCTGCACCAGCCAAGCCCTATGGGGGTCCAACCAACAATGCTCCTCCACGTACCAGTTCCATGACTTGTTTCAAGTGTGGGGAATCTGGCCACTATATGCGTGAGTGTCCCCAAACCAACCCCAACCAATCTGCTAAAGCTGTTGGCCGTGGCAAGCCGACAGGAAAAGTGTTCCACGCCAAGCCGGCCACCGCTACACGTGGCCATGTCAACTGTATCTCTGCCGAAGAAGCTCAAGAGGATCCCAACGTCGTTCTCGGTACGCTCCTTGTTAATTGCCACCCGGCATCTGTTCTTTTCGATACAGGAGCCTCTCATTCATTTATATCCGAGAACTATGCTCGTTTGCATAACACCGCATTCTGTGACATGCCATCCACTATGGAAATTTCTACTCCCGGTTCTAGATGGCAGACCTCCAGGGTAAGTTATGGAAATGAAATCCAAGTCGACAGACTTGTTTTCCTTGCATCTTTGATAGCTCTCAAATTTTCAGATATTAATATCATTTTGGGTATGGACTGGATGTCAGCTCATCATGCCAAAATTGATTGCTTCTCTAGGACTGTTCAACTCACTCATCCTTCGGGGAAGATAGTCAATGTCTTGACCCGATTAGCCGAGCGACAATTATATTCTCTTAACGCCAGCCCTTTGCCAGACCTTGAGGACGTTCCGGTAGTCCGTGACTTCCCAGATGTCTTCCCAGAGGAATTGCCAGGTGTTCCACCTGACAGGGATGTTGAGTTCGTAATAGACCTCATTCCAGGAACCGTTCCGATTGCTAGAAGACCCTATAAGATGGCACCACTAGAACTAGCCGAGCTTAAGAAACAACTCGATGAGTCCTTGAAAAAGGGTTTCATCCGACCTAGTTCATCTCCGTGGGCTTGCCCCGTCCTATTCGTCAAGAAGAAGGATGGTACGGACCGGATGGTTGTAGATTACCGACCTGTCAATTTGGTCACAATCAAGAACAAATATCCGCTCCCTAGGATCAACGACCTGTATGATCAGCTCGCTGGATCCTCAGTCTTCTCCAAAATGGATTTGAGGTTGGGCTACCATCAAATCAAAATCAGAAACGGGGACATTCCTAAAACGGCCTTTGTTACTCGTTATGGCCAATACGAGTACACCGTCATGTCCTTCGGTTTAACCAACGCTCCAGCCACCTTTTCTCGGTTAATGAACTCAATCTTCATGGAGTATTTGGATAAATTCGTCGTAGTTTATCTCGATGATATACTCATCTACTCCAAGAACGAGGAAGAACATGCCGAACATCTAAGGCTAGTGTTGAAGAAACTTCGAGAGCATCGCCTTTATGCCAAGTTTTCCAAATGTGAATTTTGGTTGTCAGAAGTGACCTATCTGGGTCATGTAATATCTGGTAAAGGTATTGCTGTTAACCCTGAGCGAGTTCAAGCCGTCCTTAATTGGACTCCACCTGAATCGGTCAAGCAAGTTCGGAGTTTTCTGGGCTTAGCGAGCTATTGCCGTCGCTTTGTCGAGAACTTCTCCAAAGTTGCTAAACCTCTAACCGAACTCCTCAAGAAAGATAAAAAGTTCGAATGGACTCCACAATGTGAGCACAGCTTTCAGGAACTGAAAAGACTCCTGACATCTGCTCCCGTATTGGTACCGCCAGATTTCTCTAAGGACTTTGTTATCTACTGCGACGCCTCGCGACAAGGACTAGGTTGCATTCTCATGCAAGATCGACACGTAATTGCTTACGCTTCACGGCAATTGCACCCACATGAGGAGAATTATCCTACTCATGATCTAGAGCTTGCAGCCGTAGTCTATGCACTTAAAACCTGGCGACATTACCTTCTTGGTAATCGTTGCGAAATATTCACTGATCACCAAAGTCTGAAGTACATCTTCACCCAACCGGATTTGAATCTCAGGCAAAGACGTTGGGTCGAGTTGATCACAGATTTCGACTTGGGAATAACTTACACCCCAGGGAAAGCCAACGTCATGGCTGATGCGCTAAGTCGTAAATCTTATTGTAACAACCTAATGTTACAACAAAGTCAACCGCTCCTCCATGAGGAATTTCGGAAGCTTAACCTTCACATTGTTCCTCAAGGATTTCTTTCCACCTTGGTAGCGAAACCTACCCTTACGGATCAAATCATCGCTGCCCAAAAGCGAGATAAGGGAATATCTAAAATCAAAGAGAACATTGCTAGCGGAGGTGCTAGTTGTTTCTCTACAAATGATCATGGTGTTGTGTACTTTGAGAACCGTCTAGTGGTTCCCAAGAACCAGCATCTACGGCAGTTAATCCTTAAGGAGGCTCATGAATCCCCTCTCACCATTCATCCCGGTAGTACCAAGATGTATCAGGACCTACGCCAGAGGTTCTGGTGGACTAGGATGAAGAGAGAAATTGCTCAGTATATTGCTAATTGCGACGTCTGTCGTCGTGTAAAAGCAGAGCATCAACGGCCTGCTGGCACCCTTCAACCCTTAGCTATTCCTGAATGGAAATGGGATAAAATTGGTATGGATTTCATTACCGGTTTTCCTAGGACCAAGAGAGGGAATAATGCTATTTTCGTCGTTGTCGATCGTCTTTCCAAAGTAGCCCATTTCCTACCTGTTCGTGAGAGTATAACCGCTAGTCAATTGGCAGACCTATACATCTCCCGGATAGTGTCTCTCCATGGTGTTCCTTTGGAAATTAACTCGGATCGAGGAAGTCTTTTCACCTCTCGATTTTGGGAAAGTTTCCAAAATGCTATGGGAACCCGTCTCTCCTTTAGCACCGCTTTCCACCCTCAGTCGAGTGGTCAAGTGGAACGCGTCAACCAGATTCTAGAAGACATGCTTCGAGCCTCTGTTATCTCATCCGGAATGGATTGGGAGAAGTGCCTTCCATTTGCTGAATTCGCTTACAACAACAGCTATCAATCTAGCCTGGGTAAATCCCCTTTTGAAGTTCTCTATGGACGACGGTGTCGAACACCCCTTAACTGGTCAGAGACCGGGGAAAGACAATTCTTTGGCCCGGATATGATTCAGGAAGCAGAAGAGCAAGTTCGCATCGTTCGTGAAAAGTTGAAAACAGCCCAATCTCGTCAAAAGAGTCAATATGACCGAAAACATAAGGCTATGACTTTCGAGGTTGACGAGAAGGCTTACCTTCGGGTTACCCCTCTGAAGGGAACCCAACGTTTCGGCATCAAAGGCAAATTGGCTCCTCGTTACATTGGACCTTTTCGCATTCTCGCTAAACGAGGAGAAGTTGCCTACCAGTTGGAACTACCTCCGCACCTCTCCAGAGTCCACGATGTCTTCCACGTTTCTCAACTCAGGCGTTGCTTCTCGGATCCTATCCGTGGAGTGGACCACGAAACGCTTGATCTCCAAGATAATCT
>NC_041382.1:698020507-698088843 GCF_002162155.2 Triticum dicoccoides | reverse complement strand
GCTCCCCCACCATGACCGACGCCACCATCGCCGTGCCTTCGTCGTAGCCGTGCTCCTCGCCACCCGTGCGTCCTCTCATCGTGTCCAGGAGCTCCGCCGCTGTCCACTCCATCGAGCAAGCCGAGCCCCGAGCGCTCGCAACGCCCGAGTCCACCGCAACGACCTCGCCCGAACCGCCGTCGCCGGAGATCCCCTTCAACGCCATCGTCGCTCCGGTCCATCTCCGGCCGCACCAAGGGCTTCGTCGCACTCACTGTGAGCTTAGCCATCTTTCCCCCCTTCTTTTTCTTGCTCCCGAGCTGTGTAGCGACCTCCCGGAGCTCAACCGCACCCACCGCCGTGGAGCTCGTCGCCGACGTGCTCCCGGTCACCCTCCGACCACTCCACGGTGTCCATCATACTCACCGTGTCCCGTAGCACCTAGCTAGCTACTTCCCGAGCCTCACCGACCCCTCTAGCGTCAAGTTCGTCTTCGACCGAACCCCGGTGGCCGCCAAAGTCGTCGCCGGCGCCAACTCCGGCCACCCCGACCCCAACGGACTAAACCAAGAGCTGCGGCTCGTCCTGAGCTCCACTCCGGTGGTCTCCGCGACCCATTTGGTGGCCGAAACAGCCAAAACCACTTCCGCCGCCGCGTCGGGCTCGTCGGCGGCTAAACGCCGGTGCAGCCGACCCGGGTTTGACCACGGGTGGGCCCTGGTTGACTCCCCTGAGTCAATGACAGGTGGGGCCCAGCCCTGTTAATTAAACAGGTTTAGTTTTATCTAAACTTTAATTAAATTAATCACACTGACACGCGGGACCCACTGTCAGGTTTGACCCGGACGTGTCCCGTTGACCTGCTGACGTCACACTGACGTCAGGCCGACGCAATAATTGATTTTCTGGAACTAATCTAATATAGGAAATTCCAGAATATAGTTTAAACTTTAAAAATTCATAACTTTTATTCTGTAACTCCAAATCAGACAAATTATATATGAAAAATGATCAGAAAAATCCAATCTATCCATCTGTACTATTTTCATGCATGACTAAGCAAGTTAACTTGATGTTTAATGCAGAACAAGGAAAAACACTTTAAAGGACCATATTTGAGTTCGAAATTTGAATCTTTGATTCAAATTGGTACAAACCCTTCTGGTCTTAGTTGCATTAGCCCAACACACTCATATTGCTATGTTTCATGCATGCATCATATTGCTGCACATTGTTTGGTGATGGTTGTGTATCGGTGTTCTTGCGGCAGGTTCTGCCTCCGAGGAGTACCGTGATTACCCTAACGAAGAACCGTATCAGTGCATCGAACCATCAGGCAAGCAACCAACCATTTGATCATATCGATACAATCCCATGTTCTCGCTCCTGCTCTCTTTTACTGCATTAAGACAACGCGTTTCAAACTGCTGTGTGCTACGGTAGTTAAACCCTTTTCCTCTGCATGACCTGTCATTGCCACAGTAACTAGATGAAACCCACTAGCATGTGTAGGAGTTGATTGAGCCATATGTATGTGTTGTTCCTACCTTGCTATGCCTGCTATGCTTAGAGTCGTGTCAGGTCTGGTTCATCTGGGTGATGGGCTAGAGTGAAATGATTATGTCGGTAATGAGAGTGGTGTGGTGAACACGATTTGGTAAAGGTATCGATGAGAGGCCATGTAGGAGTACATGGTGGGTTGTTTCATTGAAGCCGACCTTAAGCACTGAGATCTGTATGTGTGATTTAAGATACAGCTACTACCATGCATTGGGCCCTGAAATATGACCCCGCTCGACTTCTTATTCACCCTAGCTCTCTGTCCAGGAGTTGCAAGTAGTTTCTGGTGTTTGTAGCCTACTGGAGGCCGTGGACAGCGCTGACCGTAGGGGTGGGCTGTGATGCGGTAGGTACGTGGCCGGGTGTACCGAATACCCGTTAGGTATCTCGGGAACCCTGTTCACATCGTTCGGGGCCGTATGGGAAACCTCGGCCGGACTCCCTGCGGATGGAACCTGGATAGGCGATAAATCTGGACTAGAGGCTTAGGTGTTTAGGTAGGTCGTGGTCTACACCCACGTCGGCTTTCGCTTGAAGTCTGCCGAGCACATGTCGTGTGCAGACGCTAAGTGGTGGAAACATGTATGAAGAAGTACACCCCTGCAGGGTTATCATGATCTATTCGAATAGCCGCGTCCGCGGTAAAGGACTACTTGGTTGCCTATACAGTTCATAGACAAGTAAATGGAAACTACTAAAAGCCTCAAGATAAGTGTGAGTGCCGAGGATGGCTCTTCCGTAGGAAGACGGAGGCGGATCCTCGGTAGTGTATTGAAGTGGTGAGTAGTGGACTCGTGTGCGCAAAACCATTTCAAGTTGGAGTCTCGTAGGTTAGCCTAGCCAAGAGTCAAAGCTGGCTTGCTGCAATAACTCCACCAACCCTTCTTGATAATATGCATGTATGTAGGATCTGATGTAAGTCTTGCTGAGTACCTTTGTACTCATGTTGCTATAATTCACATTTTTACAGAAGACGCTGCAACCCCTTCTGATGGGTTCTACGTAGACGTTGACATCAATGTGTAGGCTAAGGCCCAGGTGGTGATCCTGAGCTTGTGAGGGACCACGTAGTATAGCTAGGCTTTCCAAGCCTCTTTTATTTTACTAGTTGTCTGTACCCAGACAAGCTACTTCCGCTGCTGGTTTGTATGACTGTATGACTTGAATGCTGGGTCGTGTGACCCGTACCTTTGTGTATGTTATGTATGGCTCCCTGAGCCTTAAATAAAGTACTTGTGTCATAGAGTCATGTTGTGGTGCCTTGTTGTGTTTGCACATATCGAGCATATTGTGTGGATGATTGAAATGCTTGGTATGTGTGGGATCTGACTATCTAGTTGTTTATCTTTAGTAGCCTCTCTTACCGGGAAATGTCTCCTAGTGTTACCGCTGAGCCATGGTAGCTTGCTACTGCTCTGGAGCACTTAGGCTGGCCGGCATGTGTCCTTCTTCGTTCCGGTGTCTGTCCCTTCGGGGAAATGTCACGCATTGAGTACCGGAGTCCTGTTAGCCCGCTACAGCCCGGTTTACCGGAGTCCTGCTAGCCCAGTGCTACAGCCCGGACCCACTTGCTGATGACCGACACGTTCGAAGCTGGGTCATGGATGCCTGTCCCTGTAAGTTTGTGCCACTTTGGGTTTACGACTAGTCATGTCAGCCCGGGCTCCTTATCATATGGATGCTAGCGACACTATCATATACGTGAGCCAAAAGGCGCAAACGGTCCCGGGCAAAGGTAAGGCGACACCCGTGGGGATACCGTGCGTGAGGCCGCAAAGTGATATGGGGTGTTACCGGCTAGATCGATGTGACATCGAGTCGGGGTCCTGACACCCGATACCTTGTTCAATCTCGTTACCGGCAAGTCTCTTTACTCGTTCCGTAACACATCATCCCGTGATCAACTCCTTGATCACATTGTGCACATTATGATGATGTCCTACCGAGTGGGCCCAGAGATACCTCTCCGTTTACACGGAGTGACAAATCCCAGTCTCGATTCGTGCCAACCCAACAGACACTTTCGGAGATACCTGTAGTGTACCTTTATAGCCACCCAGTTGCGTTGTGACGTTTGGCACACCCAAAGCACTCCTACGGTATCCGGGAGTTGCACAATCTCATGGTCTAAGGAAATGATACTTGACATTAGAAAAGCTTTAGCATACGAACTACATGATCTTGTGCTAGGCTTAGGATTGGGTCTTGTCCATCACATCATTCTGAATGATGTGATCCCGTTATCAATGACATCCAATGTCCATGGTCAGGAAACCGTAACCATCTATTGATCAACGAGCTAGTCAACTAGAGGCTTACTAGGGACATGGTGTTGTCTATGTATCCACACATGTATCTGAGTTTCCTATCAATACAATTCTAGCATGGATAATAAACGATTATCATGAACAAGGAAATATAACAATAACTAATTTATTATTGCCTCTAGGGCATATTTCCAACAGTCTCCCACTTGCACTAGAGTCAATAATCCAGTTCACATCGATATGTGATTAACACTCAAGGTCACATCCCCATGTGACTAACACCCAAAGAGTTTACTAGAGTCAATAATCTAGTTCACATTACCATGTGATTAACACTCAATGAGTTCTGGGTTTGAACATGTTATGCTTGTGAGAGATGTTATAGTCAACGGGTCTGAATCTTTCAGATCCGTATGTACTTCACAAATCTCTATGTCATCTTGCAGATGCAGCTACTATGCTATATTTGGAGCTATTCCAAATAACTGTTCTACTATACAAATCCAGTTTACTACTCAGAATAATCTGGATTAGTGTCAAAGTTTGCATCGGCGTAACCCTTTACGACGAACTCTTTTACCACCTCCATAATCGAGAAAATTCCTTAGTCCACTAGTTACTAAGGATAACTTTGACCGCTGTCTTGTGATCCATTCTTGGATCACTCTTGTACCCCTTGACTGACTCATGGCAAGGCACATTTCAGGTGCGGTACACAGCATAGCATACTTTAGGGCCTATGTCTTAAGCATAGGGGACGACCTTCGTCCTTTCTCTCTATTCTGCCGTGGTCAAGCTTTAAGTCTTAACTTCATACCTTACAACTCAGGCAAGAACTCCTTCTTTGACTGATCCATCTTGAACACCTTCAAGATCATGTCAAGGTATGTGCTCATTTGAAAGTACCATTAAGAATTTTGATCTATCCTTACAGATCTTGATGCTCAATGTTCAAGTAGCTTAATCCAGGCTTTCCATTGAAAAAACACTTTCCAAATAACCCTATATGCTTTCCAGAAATTCTACGTCATTTCTGATCAACAATATGTCAACAACATATATTCATCAGAAATTCTATAGTGCTCCCACTCACTCCTTTGGAAATACAAGTTTCTCATAAACTTTGTATAAACCCAAAATCTTTGATTATCTCATCAAAGCATACATTCCAACTCCGAGATGCTTACTCCAATCCTTAGAAGGATTGCTGGAGCTTTGCATGCTTATTAGCATCTTTCAGGATTGACAAAACCTTCCGGTTGCATCACATACAACCTTTCCTCAAAAATCGTCGAGGAAACAATGGTTTTTAGCATCCTATCTGCAAGATTTCACAAATAATGTAGTAATTGCTAATATAATTCCAATAGACTCTTAGCATCGCTACGAGTGAGAAAGTCTCATCATAGTCAACTCCTTGAACTTGTCGGGAAACATCTTAACGACAAGTCGAGCTTTCTCAATGGTGACACTTACCATCATTGTCTGTCTTCCTTTTGAAATCCATATGTACCTAACAGCCATACGACCATCAAGTAGCTCTTCCAAAGTCTACACTTTGTTTTCATATATGGATCCTCTCTCAGATTATATGGCCTCGAGCCATTTTGGAATCCAGGCCCACCATCGCTTCTCCATAGCTCGTAGGTTCGTTGTTGTCTAGCAACATGACTTCCAAGACAGGATTACGTACCACTCTGAAGTAGTACGCATCCTTGTCATCCTACGAGGTTTGGTAGTGACTTGATCTGAAGTTTCATGATCACTATCATAAGCTTCCACTTCAATTGGTGTAGGTGCCAGAGGAACAACTCCCTGTGCCCTGCCACACGCTAGTTGAAGAGGTGGTTCAATAACCTTATCAAGTCTCCACCATCCTCCCACTCAATTCTTTCGAGAGAAACTTTTCCTCGAGAAAGGACCCGATTCTAGAAACAATCCCTTATTGCTTTCGAATCTGAGACAGGAGGTATACCCAACTGTTTTGGGTGTCCTATGAAGATGCATTTATCCGCTTTGGGTTCGAGCTTATCAGCCTAAAATATTTCACATAAGCGTCGCAGCCCCAAACTTTTAAGAAATGACAGCTTAGGTTTCTCTAAACCATAGTTCATATGGTGTCATCTCATCGGAATTACGTGGTGCCCTATTTAAAGTGAATGTGGTTGTCTCTAATGCCTAACCCATAAACTATTGTGGTAATTCGATAAGAGACATCATGGTATGCATCATATCCAATAGGGTGCAGTTATGATGTTCGGACACACCATCACGCTACGGTGTTCCAGGCTGTATTAGTTGTGAAACAAATTTCCACAGTGTCTTAAATATGTGCCAAACTCGTAATTCAGATATTCATCTCTATGATCATATCATAGATCTTTTATCCTCTTGTCACGACGATCTTTCAACTTCACCCTAAAATTACTTGAACCTTTCAATAATTAAGACTCATGATTTATCAAGTAAATATACTCAACATCTACTCAAATTATCTGTGAAGTAAGAACATAACGATATCCACTACACGCCTCAGCACTCATTGGACTGCACACATCAAAATGTATTACTTCCAACAAGTTGCTTTCTAGTTTCATTTTACTGAAAATGAGGCTTTCAGTCATCTTGCCCATGTGGTATGATTTGCATGTCTCAAGTGATTCAAAATCAAGTGAGTCCAAACGGTCCATTTGCATGGAGTTTCTTCATGCATATACACCAATAGACATGGTTCACATGCCTCAAACTTTTCAAAAACGAGTGAGCCCAAAGATCCATCAACATGGAGCTTCTTCATGCGTTTTATACCGATATGACTTACGTGGCAGTGCCACAAGTAGGTGGTACTATCATTACTATCTTTTGGCATGAACATGTGTATTACTACAATCGAGATTCAATAAACCATTCATTTTAGGCGTAAGACCATTGAAGGTATTATTCAAATAAACAGAGTAACCATTATTCTCCTTAAATGAATAACCTATCGCGATAGACATAATCCAATCATGTCTATGCTCAACGCAAACACCAAATAACAATTATTTAGGTTTTAATACCAATCTCGATGGTAGAGGGAGCGTGCGATGCTTGATCATATCAACCTTGGAAACACTTCCAACACATATCGTCAGCTCACCTTTAGCTAGTCTCCGTTTTACTCCGTAGCTATTATTTCGAGTTACTAACACTTAGCAACTGAACCGGTATCTAATACCCTGGTGCTACTAGGAGTACTAGTAAAGTACAGATCAACACAATGTATATCCAATATACTTATATCGACCTTGCCAGCCTTCTTATCTACCAAGTATCTAGGGTAATTCTGCTCCAGTGGCTATTCCCCTTATTACAGAAGCAGTTAGTCTCGGGTTTGGGTTCAACCTTGGGTTTCTTCACTAGAGCAGCAGCTGAATTGCCGTTTCATGAAGTATCCCTTCGTGCCCTTGCCCTTCTTGAAACTAGTGGTTTCACCAACCATCAACAATTGATGCTCCTTCTTGATTTCTACTTTTGTGGTGTCAAACATCGCGAATATCTCAAGGATCATCATATATGTCCCTGATATATTATAGTTCATCACGAAGCTCAAGCATCTTGGTGGTAATGACTTCGGAGAACCATCACTATTTCATCTGGAAGATCAACTCCCACTCGATTCAAATGATTGTTGTACTCGGACAATCTGAGCACAAGCTCAATAATTGAGCTTTTCTCCCTTAGTTTGCAGGCTAAGAAAATCGTCGGAGGTCTTATACCACTTGACGTGGGCACGAGCCTGAAATCCCAATTTCAGCCCTTGGAACATCTCATATGTTCTGCGATGTTTCAAAAACGTCTTTGGTGCCTCAATTCTAAACCGTTTAACTGAACTATCACGTAGTTATAAAAATGTGTATGTCAGATGTTCGCAACATCCACAGACAACGTTCAAGGTTCAGCACACTGAGCGGTGCATTAAGGACATAAGCCTTTTACTGTCTACATAATTGCTACTATCAACTTTCAACTAATTTTTCTCTAGGAACATATCTAAACAGTAGAACTGAAGCGCGAGCTATGACATAATTTGCGAAGACCTTTTGACTATGTTTAGGATAATTAAGTTCATCTTATGAACTCCCACTCAGATAGACATCCCTCCAGTCATCTAAGTGATTACATGATCCGAGTCAACTAGGCTGTGTCCGATCATCACGTGAGACGGACTAGTCAACATCGGTGAACATCTTCATGTTGATCGTATCTACCATACGACTCATGCTCGACCTTTCGGTCTCTTGTGTTCCGAGGCCATGTCTGTACATGCTAGGCTCGTCAAGTTAACCTAAGTGTTTCGCATGTGTTCCGAGGCCATGTCTGTACATGCTAGGCTCGTCAACACCCGTTGTATTCGAACGTAAGAATCTATACACCCGATCATCACGTGGTGCTTCGAAACGACGAACTTTCACAACGGTGGACAGTTAGGGGGAACACTTTCTTGAAATTTTAATGAGGGATCATCTTATTTACTACCGTCGTTCTAAGCAAATAAGATGTATAAACATGATAAACATCACATGCAATCAAATAGTGACATGATATGGCCAATATCATATTGCTCATTTTGATCTCCATCTTCGGGGCTCCATGATCATTATCGTCACCGGCATGACACCATGATCTCCATCATCGTGTCTTCATGAAGTTGCCTCGCCAACTATTACTTCTACTACTACAGCTAACGGTTAGCAATAAAGTAAAGTAATTACATGACGTTTATGTTGACACGCAGGTCATAAATAAATTAAGACAACTCCTATGGCTCCTGCCGGTTGTCATACTCATTGACATGCAAGTCGTGATTCCTACTACAAGAACATGATCATCTCATACATCACATATATCATTCATCACATCCTTTGGCCATATCACGTAACATAGCATACCCTGCAAAAACAAGTTAGACGTCCTCTAATTGTTGTTTGCATGTTTTACGTGGCTGCTATGGGTTTCTAGCAAGAACGTTTCTTACCTACGCAAAGACCACAACGTGATATGCCAATTGCTATTTACCCTTCATAAGGACCCTTTTCATCGAATCCGATCCGACTAAAGTGGGAGAGACAGACACCCGCTAGCCACCTTATGCAACTATTGCATGTCAGTCGGTGGAACCAGTCTCACGTAAGAGTACGTGTAAGGTCGGTCCAGGCCGCTTCATCCCACGATGCCGCCGAATCAGGATTGGACTAGTAATGGTAAGCATATTGAACAGAATCAACGCCCACAACTACTTTGTGTTCTACTCGTGCACAGAAACTACGCATAGACCTAGCTCATGATGCCACTGTAGGGGAACGTAGCATAAATTCAAAATTTTCCTACGTGTCACCAAGATCTATCTATGGAGTCATCTAGCAACGAGGGAGGAGTGGATCTACATACCCTTGTAGATCGCGCGCGGAAGCATTCAAGAGAACGGGGTTGATGGAGTCGTACTCGTCGTGATCCAAATCATTAATGATCCTAGCGCCGAACGGACGGCACCTCCGCGTTCAACACACGTACGGAGCAGCGACGTCTCCTCCTTATTGATCCAGCAAGGGGGGAGGAGAGGTTGATGGAGATCCAACAGCATGACGGCGTGGTGGTGGAAGTAGCGGGATTCCAACAGGGCTTCGCCAAGCGCTGTGGGAGGAGGGAGATGTGTCATGGGAGGGAGAGGGAGGCGCCAGGGCTTAGGTTGGGCTGCCCTCCCTTCCCCCCACTATATATAGGGCCAAGGGAGAGGGGGGAGGCGCAGCCTTGGCCCTTCCTCCAAGGAAGGGTGCGGCCAGGGAGGAGTCCCTCCTCCCCAAGGCACCTCGGAGGTGCCTTCCCCCTTTAGGACTCTTCCTCTCCCTTGATTCTTGGTGCATGGGCCTCTTGGGGCTGGTGCCCTTGGCCCATATAGGCCAAGGCGCACCCCCTACAGCCCATGTGGCCCCCGGGGCAGGTGGCCCCACCCGGTGGACCCCCGGGACCCTTCCGGTGGTCCCGGTACAATACCGGTGACCCCGAAACTTGTCCCGATGGCCGAAACAGCACTTCCTATATATAATTCTTTACCTCCGGACCATTCCGGAACTCCTCGTGACGTCCGGGATCTCATCCGGGACTCCGAACAACTTTCGGGTTACCGCATACTAATATCTCTATAACCCTAGTGTCACCGAACCTTAAATGTGTAGACCCTACGGGTTCGGGAGACATGCAGACATGACTGAGATGACTCTCCGGTCAATAACCAACAGCGGGATCTGGATACCCATGTTGGCTCCCACATGTTCCACGATGATCTCATCGGATGAACCACGATGTCAAGGACTTAATCAATCCCGTATACAATTCCCTTTGTCTAGCGGTACGATACTTGCCCGAGATTCGATCGTCGGTATCCCGATACCTTGTTCAATCTCGTTACCGGCAAGTCTCTTTACTCGTTCCGTAACACATCATCCCGTGATCAACTCCTTGATCACATTGTGCACATTATGATGATGTCCTACCCAGTGGGCCCAGAGATACCTCTCCGTTTACACGAAGTGACAAATCCCAGTCTTGATTCGTGCCAACCCAACAGACACTTTCGGAGATACCTGTAGTGTACCTTTATAGCCACCCAGTTACGTTGTGACGTTTGGCACACCCGAAGCACTCCTACGGTATCCGGGAGTTGCACAATCTCATGGTCTAAGGAAATGATACTTGACATTAGAAAAGCTTTAGCATACGAACTACATGATCTTGTGCTAGGCTTAGGATTGGGTCTTGTCCATCACATCATTCTCCTAATGATGTGATCCCGTTATCAATGACATCCAATGTCCATGGTCAGGAAACCGTAACCATCTATTGATCAACGAGCTAGTCAACTAGAGGCTTACTAGGGACATGGTGTTGTCTATGTATCCACACATGTATCTGAGTTTCCTATCAATACAATTCTAGCATGGATAATAAACGATTATCATGAACAAGGAAATATAATAATAACTAATTTATTATTGCCTCTAGGGCATATTTACAACATCTACATCAACACCATAGCCTCTCCGATAATGTAGTTTACCACAGACCTTCGGGTCCATAGTTATTAGCTAGATGGCTTCTTCTCTCTCTTTGGTTCTCAATACAAGGTTCTCCTCGATGTTCTTGGAGATCTATTCGATGTAAAACTTTTTGCGGTGTGTTTGTCGAGATCCGATGAATTATGGATTTATGATCAAGTTTATCTATGAATAATATTTCGTTCTTCTCTGAATTCTTATATGCATGATTTGATATCTTTGCAAGTCTCTTTGAATTATCGGTTTAGTTTGGCCTACTAGATTGATCTTTCTTGCAATGGGAGAAGTGCTTTCGCTTTGGTTCAATCTTGCGGTGTCCTTTCCCAGTGACAGTAGGGGCAGCAAGGCACGTATTGTATTGTTACCATCGAGGATAAAAAGATGGGGTTTATATCATATTACTTTAGTTTATCCCTCTACATCATGTCATCTTGCCTAAAGCATTACTCTGTTCTTATGAACTTAATACTCTAGATGCATGCTGGATAGCAATCGATGTGTTGAGTAATAGTAGTAGATGCAGAATCATTTCGGTCTACTTAAGACGGACGTGATGCCTATGTTCATAATCATTGCCTAGATATTCTCATAATTATGCGCTCTTCTATCAATTGCTCGGTAGTAATTTGTTCACCCACCGTAATACATGCTATCATGAGAGAAGCCACTAGTGAAACATATGGCCCCCAGGTCTTTTCCTTATTATATTGCATCTCTTTTATTATCGCATCTCGTTTACTATTTTGCAATCTTTACTTTCCAATCTATACAACAAAAATAAGAAAAATATTTATCTTACTATCTTTATCAGATCTCACTTTCGCAAGTGACCATGAAGGGATTGAAAACCCCTTTATCGTGTTGGTTGCGAGGTTCTTGATTGTTTGTGCAGGTACTAGGTGACTCGCGTGTTATCTCCTATTCGATTGATACCTTGGTTCTCGAAAACTGAGGGAAATACTTACACTACTTTGCTGCATCACCCTTTCCTCTTCAAAGGAAAATGTGCATTCTCAAGAGGTAGCAAGAAGGATTTCTGGCGCCGTTGCCGGGGAAATATACGCTCAAGTCAAGACATACCAAGTACCCATCATAAACTCTTCTCCCTCGCATTACATTATTCTCCATTTGTCTCTCGTTTTCCTCTCCCCCACTTCACCTTTGCTATTTTATTCACCCTTTTTCGTCCGCCTTCTTTCACTTGCTTCTTGTGTGATTGTGTGATGGATTGATTGTTTATCACGATGGCTCAAGATAATACTAAATTATGTGACTTCTGCAATACCAACAACAATGATTTTATTAGCACTCCAGTTGCTCCTATTACCGATGCCGAATCTTGTGAAATTAATGCTGCTTTGTTGAATCTTATCATGAAAGATCAATTTTCTAGCCTTCCTAGTGAAGATGTCGCTACCCATCTAAACAACTTTGTTGATTTGTGTGATATGCAAAAGAAGAAAGATGTGGATAATGATATTGTTAAATTGAAGCTATTTCCGTTTTCTCTTGGAGATCATGCTAAAACTTGGTTCTCTTCTTTGCCTAAAAATAGTATTGATTCATGGAATAAGTGCAAAGATGCTTTTATCTCTAAGTATTTTCCTCCCGCTAAGATCATCTCTCTTAGAAATGATATTATGAATTTTAAGCAACTTGATCATGAGCATGTCGCACAAGCTTAGGAGAGGATGAACATAATGATACGTAATTGCCCTACACATGGTTTGAATTTATGGATGATTATACAAAAAAATTATGCCGGATTGAATTTTGCTTCTAGAAATCTTTTAGATTCGGCCGCGGGAGGCACTTTTATGGAAATCACTTTAGGAGAAGCTACTAAACTCCTAGATAATATTATGGTTAACTATTCTCAATGGCACACTGAAAGATCCACTAGTAAAAAGGTTCATGCGATTGAAGAGATTAATGTTTTGAGTGGAAAGATGGATGAACTTATGAAATTGTTTGCTAATAAGAGTGTTTATTCTGATCCTAATGATATGCCTTTTTCCACTTTGATTGAGAATAATAATGAATCTATGGATGTGAATTTTGTTGGTAGGAACAATTTTGGTAACAACGCATATAGAGGAAACTTTCATTCTAGGCCGTTTCCTAATAATTCTTCTAATAATTATGGTAATTCCTACAACAACTCTTATGGTAATTTTAATAATATGCCCTTTGATTTTGAGACTAGTGTTAAAGAATTTATGAGTTCGCAAAAGAATTTCAATGCTTTGGTTGAAGAAAAATTTCAATGCTTTGGTTGAAGAAAAATTGCTTAAAATTGGCTAGGAACGTGGATAGAATTTCTCTTGATATTGATTCTTTGAAACTTAGATCTATTCCACCTAAGCTTGACATCAATGAGTCTCACAAAGCCATGAGAATTTCCATTGATGAGTGCAAGGAAAGAACCACTAGGATGCGTGCTAAAAAAGATTGCTTTGTGAAAGCGTGTTCTTCTAGTTCTCATGATAATAATGATGAAGATCTAAAAGTGATTGATGTGTCTCCTTTTAAATCTTTGTTTTCCACTATAAGTCTTGATAAAGATGGGACTAGAGATGAGTCAACTTTAGTTAAAAGGCGTCCCAATGATTCAGAGTTTTTAGATCTTGATGCTAAAATTAATAAAAGTGGGATTGAAGAGGTCAAAACTTTACATAGCAATGAACCCACTATTTTGGATTTCAAGGGATTTAATTATGATAATTGCTCTTTGATAGATTGTATATCCTTGTTGCAATCCGTGTTAAATTCTCCTCATGCTTATGATCAAAATAAAGCTTTTACTAAACATATCGTTGATGCTTTAATTCAATCTTATGAAGAAAAACTTGAACTAGAAGTTTCTATTCCTAGAAAACTTTACGATGAGTGGGAACCTACTATTAAGATTAAGACTAAAGGTTATGAATGCTATGCTTTGTGTGATTTGGGTGCTAGTGTTTCCATGATTCCAAAAACTTTGTGTGATGTGTTAGGTTTCAGTGAATTTGATGATTGTTCTTTAAATTTGCACCCTGCGGATTCCACCATTAAGAAACCTATGGGAAGGATTAATGATGTTCCTATTGTTGCAAATAGAAATTATGTGCCAATATATTTCATCGTTCTCGATATAGATTGCAATCCTACATGTCCTATTATTCTTGGTAGACCTTTCGTTAGAACGATTGGTGCAATTATTGACATGAAAGAAGGAAATATTAGATTTCAATTTCCGTTAAGGAAGGCATGAAACACTTTCCTAGAAATAAAATTAAGCCTTATGAATCAATTATGAGAGCCACTTATGAATTGCATGCCAAAGATGACAATACCAAGATCTATTCTTGCTTTTATGCCTAGCTAGGGGCGTTAAACGATAGCGCTTGTTGGGAGGCAACCCAATTTTATTTCTGTTCTTTACTTTTGTTCCTGTTTAGTAATAAATAATTTATCTAGCCTCTATTATGATTGTTTTTTATGTTTTAATTAGTGTTTGTGCCAAGTAAAGCCTTTAGGATCTTCTTGGGTGATAGTTGTTTGATCTTGCTGGAAAAAAACAGAAAGTATGCGCTCACGAAAATAATTTTTAATTTTTTCCCAGAGAGCGATAAAATACCAAATCCAACTGAAGTAGGTCAATATACAAATTATTTAAGTTGTCCTAATTTTTCATAATTTTTGGAGTTACAGAAGTATTCGAAACCTCCAGATTGGTACAGACTATTCTGTTTTGAAAAATTATGTTTTTCGTGTGTTGTTTGCTTATTGATGAATCTGTAGGTAGTATCGGGGGTTATGAACCATTGAGAAGTTAGAATACAGTAGGTTTAACACCAATATAAATAAATAATGAGTTAATTACAGTACATTAAAGTGGTGGTTTGCTTTCTTATACTAACGGAGCTCATGAGATTTTCTGTTGAGTTTTGTGTTGTGAAGTCTTCAAGTTTTTTGGGTAAAGATTTGATGGGTTTTGGAACAAGGAGTGGAAAGAGCCTAATATTGGGGATTCCCATGGCACCCCAAGGTAAAATTCAAGGAAAACCAAAAGCCTAAGCTTGGGGATGCCCCGGAAGGCATCCCCTCTTTCGTCTTCGTCTATCGGTAACTTTACTTGAGGCTATATTTTTATTCATCACATGATATGTGTTTTGCTTGGAGCGTATTGTATGATTTGAGTCTTTGCTTTTTAGTTTACCACAATAATCCTTGCTATACACACCTTTTTGGAGAGATACACATGAATCAGAATTTATTAGAATACTCTATGTGCTTCACTTATATCTTTTGAGCTAGATAATTTTGCTCTAGTGCTTCGCTTATATCTTTTTAGAGTACGGTGGTGGTTTTATTTTATAGAAATTATTGATCTCTCATCCTTCACTTATATTATTTTGAGAGTCTTTTAGAACAACATGGCAATTTGCTTTGGTTATAAAATTAGTCCTAATATGATGGGCATTCAAGATGGGTATAATAAAAACTTTCATATAGAGTGCATTGAATAGTTTGATACTTGATAATTGTTTTTAGATATAAAGATGGTGATATTAGAGTCGTTCTATTTGAGTAATTGTGAAATTGAGAAATACTTGTGTTGAGGTTTGCAAGTCCTGTAGCATGCACGTATGGTAGCCGTTGTGTGACAAATTTGAAGCATGAGGTGTTCTTTGATTGCCTTCCTTATGAGTGGCGGTCGGGGACAAGCGATGGTCTTTTCCTACCAATCTATCCCCCTAGGAGCATGCGCGTAGTGCTTGGTTTTGATGACTTGTAGAGTTTTGCAATAAGTATGTGAGTTCTTTATGACTAATGTTGAGTTCATGGATTATACGCACTCTCACCCTTCCACCATTGCTAGCCTCTCTTGTGTCGCGCAACTTTTGCCGGTACCATAAACCTATCATTTACCTTCCTCAAAACAGCCACCATACCTACCTATTATGGCATTTTCATAGCCACTCCGAGATATATTGACATGCAACTTTCCACCGTTCCCTTTTATTATGACATGCTTCATCATAGTCATATTGCTTTGCATTATCATGTAGTTGACATTGTATTTGTGGCATGGCCACCACTCATAATTTTTTATACATGTCACTCTTGATTCATTGCACATCCCGATACACCGCCGGAGGCATTCACATAGAGTCCTATTTTGATTTGAGTATCGACTTGTAATTCTTGAGTTGTATGTAAATAAAAGTGTGATGATCTTCATTATTAGAGCATTGTCTCATGTGAGGAAAGGATGATGGCACCTATGATTCCCCCACAAGTCGGGATGAGACTCCAGACAAAAAAAGAGGCCATAAAAAAAGAGAAGGCCCAAACAGAAAAAGTATAAATGAGAGAAAAAGAGAGAAGGGGCAATGTTACTATCTTTTTTCCACACTTGTGCTTCAAAGTAGCACCATGATCTTCATTATAGAGAGTCTCTTATGTTGTCACTTTCATATACTAGTGGGAATTTTTCATTATAGAACTTGGCTTGTATATTCCAATGATGGGCTTCCTCAAATTTCCCTAGGTCTTCGTGAGCAAGCAAGTTGGATGCACACCCACGTAGTTTCTTTTGTTGAGCTTTCATACACTTATAACTCTAGTGCATCCATTGCATGGCAATATCTATTGATAGGCATCTCCATAGCCCATTGATATGCCTAGTTGATGTGAGACTATCTTCCTCATTTTTGTCTTCTCCACAACCACCATTCTATTCCACCTATAGTGCTATGTCCATGGCTCGTGCTCATATATTGCGTGAAAGTTAAAAAAGTTTGAAAAGGCTAAGTATGAAACAATTGATTGGCTTGTCATCGGGGTTGTGCATGATGGGAGCATTTTATGTGACAGAAATGAAGCATGGCCAAACTATATGGTTTTGTAGGGATGAACTTTCTTTGGCTATGTTATTTTGAGAAGACATAATTGCTTGGTTAGTATGCTTGAAGTATTATTATTTTTATGTCAATATTAAACTTTTGTCTTCAATCTTTTGGATCTGAACATTCATGCCACAATAAAGAAAATTACATTGAAAATTATGCTAGGTAGCATTCCACATCAAAAATTCAACTTTTATCATTTACCTACTCGAGGATGAGCAGGAATAAAGCTTGGGGATGCTTGATACGTCTCCAACGTATCTATAATTTTTGATTGTTCCATGCTATTATATTATCTGTTTTGGATGTTTAATGGGCTTTAATATGCTCTTTTATATTATTTTTGGGACTAACCTATTAACCGGAGGCCTAGTTCCAGTTTCTGTTTTTTTGCCTATTTCAGTGTTTCACATAAAAGGAATATCAAATGGAATCCAAACGGAACGAAACCTTCGCAAGGATCTTTCTTGGAACAAACGCAAACCAGGAGACTTGGAGTGGAAGTCTGTGTTAGGACCCCGATTCCAAGTCACATCGATCTAGCCGGTAACACCTCATATCACTTTGCGGCCTCACGCACGGTATTCCCATGGTGTCGCCTTACCATGGCCCAGGACCGTTTGTGCCTTTTGGCTCATGTATATGATAGGGTCGCTAGCATCCATATGACAGAGAACCCGGGCCGACATGGCTAGTCGTGAACCCAAAGCAGCACCAACCTATGGGGACAGGCATACATGAATCACATCGAGCATGTCGGTCAGCAGCGTGTGAATCCGGGCTGTAGCACTGGGCTAACAGGACTCCGAGAACCCGGGCTGTAGCAGGCTAGGCAGGACTCCGGATGTCACCGTGTGACATTTCCCCGAAGGGACAGACACAGGAACGAAGTGAAACACATGCCGGCCAGTCAAGTGCCCTGAGCAGTAGTGCTGGGCTACCAGGACTCTGGTGAACCGGGCTGTAGCGGACTACTATGGCTCATGGAAGCACTAGACTACATTTCCCCATAAGAGAGGCTGCCAAGGATAAATAACTAGATTGTCGGATCCCACACATACCAAGCATTCCAATCATACACACAATATGCTCGATATGTGTAAATACAACATGGCATCACAACATAACTCTACGACTCAAGTATTTATTCATTAGGCTCCGAGGAGCGAGATATTACAAACATGGGTCTCACGACCCAACAATCATAGCATACAATTCAAGGCACAAACGGAAGCTTAACATGTCTGAGTACAGACATGTACAAATGAAAAAGGCTAAGAAGCCTGACTATCTACCATATCCTGCCGAGGGCACAAGATCGTAGCTGAGGTAGCAAGCTAAACGTCGAAGCCCACACGGAACTACTAGCGACACTGATGTCTCTCTGCAAAACATAAATTAAGCAAACGTGAGTACAATTGTACTCAGCAAGACTTACATCAGAACTAACTACATATGCATCGGTATCAACAAAGGGGTAGTGGAGTTTAACTGCAGCAAGCCAGCTTTGACCCAGTGGCTAACCTGAACTACGACTACAAGGAACTCTTTTGAGGTGGCGCACACGAGTCCACATGTTCACCATTCAATACACCACTATGGATCCGCTCCCGTCTCCCTACGAGAAGGCCATCCATAGCACTCACACTTAGCTTGCGAGTTTTACAGTATCCACTTCAAGTTATCTATGAACTATGCAAGGGGTCCAAGTTTCCATATTCGAGGAATCTGGCTATTCGAATAGATAATGATAACCCTGTAGGGGTGTACTTCTTCACACACGCTCCCACCACTTACCGTCGTTTACACGACATGTACTCGGCAACCTTCAAGCGGAAGCCCAACGAGGGTGTCGGCCATGGCCTACCTAAACACTTAAGTCTCTAGTCCAGGTTTATCACCTATCAAGGTTACAGCTGCAGGGAGTCCGGCCGAGGTTTCCACTTACGGCCCTGAACGATGTGAACAGGGTTCCCGAGACACCAAACGGGCGCCCGGTACACCATGCCATGGTGTATCTACCGCATCATAGCCTACCCCTAGGGTTAGCGCTACGCACGGCCTCCAACACATAACCTACAAGCACCAGAAACTAGTTGTAACTCGTGGACAAAGTACTAGGGTGATTAAGAAGCCGAGAGGGTCAATTAAGGATCCCAATGAGTGGTAGTAGTTGTTCATGGATCACAGACACAGAACTCAGTTCCTGAGGACGGTTTCAATGAGATAACCCACCATGTACTCCTACATGGCCTCTCACTGCTACCTTTACCAAAACGTGTTCACACACTTAGCTCACACACAGTAGGACATGTTCACACACCTTCGATTCATTCCCGATGAATCACACCTGACACAACTCTATGCAATAGCAGGCATGACAAACAAGCATGAATGAGTAGGCACATCAGGGCTCAAACAACTCCTACTCATGCTAGTGGGTTTCATCTATTTACTGTGGCAATGACAGGTCATGCAGAGGATAAGGGGTTCAACTATCGCAACAAGTAACGGATGAATCGTTGTTGTCCTAATGCGGTAAAAGAGAGCAGGAGCGAGAGAGTGGGATTGTATCGCAATGAACAAGGGGGTTGTGCTTGCCTGGCACTTCTCAAGGTAGTATAACTCTTCATCGGTGTCATTGATCACATCGTCGAAACATATGTCTACCGAGGGGGGAACAATCACCGGCAAACACTGAAAGAATACAATCAATGCAATGCACATTATGATGCATGATCATGACATGTCAATATGTTGTGATTGAGCTAATGCAACTAGCAATCATATTAAATGAAGTTGGTTTGAACCAAGGGTTCAAATTCAAACTCCATATGTGCTTATTTAAATGTCAATTATGCAAATTGCCCTGTACAGCAACCCTAGGTGGTTCAAACATGCATGAAAATGCCATAAACAGATTCCTTGAATTTTTCTGATAATTTTTCATATATAAATTATTTGATTTGGAGCTACGGTTGATTTTCTATGAATTTTGGAAGTTTTGGGCATTTTCTGGAATTTTTTGAATTATTTAAATATCCAGAAAATCACTTATTGCGTCAGCATGACATAGGTGTGACGTCAGCAGGTCAACTGGGTCGGCCAGGTCAAACCTGACCTGTGGGACCTATACATCAGTGTCTCAGGCTGGTTTGGGTGGATGACAGGTGGGACCGGTCAACGTTGACTTGACCAAAGTCAAAGCTGACACGTGGGGTCCACCAGGTTAGCACTAATCTAAACCGATAATTTACACTAACCTAATCTATTTTAGTTAGCCGGTTAGTTGGGCGGTGGGGCCCGGTTGTCATTGACTCCAGGGGGGTAATCAGTAGGGTGCTTAGGCCCTAATGATGGTGCCATGTCAGCCACCGGCGTTTAACCGCCGACGACGATAGACCGCGGCGGCGCCCGCTTCGGGTTTGCTCTACGGGCCACCGTTCGACGCGCGGAAGGGCGCATTTGAAAGAGGGGAGAGAGAGGCATCCGTGGGTGGCCGTTGTTCGAGCGGGGATGGATGGAGTCAACGACGGCGACCAAAACGGCGGCGGCCGGAGCACGGTGGGTTGCGGGTTTGGGGTTGCGGTGCACGAGAGGGGGAGATGTTGGTGGCTATGATCTCGTGGGGTCATTCTGAGCACGGTAGTGTACTCAGGTGGAAGCTCCAGTGGCTATAGCCACGACGGCAACATGGCTCGGCGGCGGCGAGCTTCGGCTCCAGTGAGAACGAGGGCTACAAGGTGCAATCGAGGCGGGGAAGAGAGGGGTTCGAAGCGGTAGCTCACAGCGGGGTCATCGGTGATCTCAGCGTGCTCAGGGATGGCCTGGTGACGATGAATTGGTCGACGACGGCCGTCGATGCAGAGGGCAAAGATGGCGTCGACGACGGCGCTCCAGGGCATCCGGCGTCATGTGGCTCGGCGGAGAGGACCGGGGCGTCATGGCGAAGCTCAGGGGCGCGTCGGAGAGGCTCAGAGATGGCTGTGGCCGTGGGGGAGCTCGGCGGCGGCGACGGCTGCATTCGGTCGTGCGTGTGAGGGAGAGACAGAGAAGGGGACGAGGGCGAGGGAGAGTGCGAGAGATGTCGAGGCTTGCGTGGTGTCTCCATAGAAGGCCAGGCGTCAACAGGGAGAGGCAAGCAGGAGCTGGCGAGGCGCCTGGCCAGCACGCGGCGAGCACCCGCTCGTCCTTCTATCCGGGGAGGAAGACGACAGGGAGGCTGCGGTGGTGGGCTGGGCCGGCCACTTGGCCCGCCAGGTAAGCCCAGGTACTATCTCTCTCTCTCTCTCTCTCTCTCTCTCTCTCTCTTTCTGTTTCCATTTATTCAATTCTCTGTTGTTTCTTTTGAATTAGTAGAAATACTAATCCATTTTAGAAAATTCTGAAAATAATCATAGGCACCTTTGGAATTACTCCCAACAGCCTAAAATTACTTTCAAAAGTATTTGGGCATTTCAAAGTATTTATAGTATTTTAAATGCCCAAATGCAAATAGTTATGTCTTAATTCAAAAATCCAAAATGGCTCCAAAATTTATGAACCCATTTTTGGCAGAGGTTTTAGCCAGAACCAAAAATGATGAACATTTTTGAAGGGCATATTGGGTTCATTGAAAATATTTAAAGTTGGGCCTATTTGCATTGCTTTTGTGCTAGCGGTTTGATCATCCCCATTTCAGTTTCATAAAAAAATAAACATGATGCCATGATGATCATGCAAGAGTAAGCAAATCAAACCTAGGGCTGTGACAACTCACCCCCACTAAACAAGAATCTCGTCCCGAGATTCAAGCGTAGGGTAAGATGAAGGGGGACGCAAACTTAACACAATCTTCACGATCCAAGTTGCACTTCATAAGAACGTTGGTTCGATCACCATCTTTGTCTCGATGTCTTGCTCTGAGAACTCCCACCAACATGACAACGAGAGGGAAGGGAAAACTCTAGAAGGGTCGATCTTCTCGAAGATCAAACAACTCAGGATCAACTCAATGAGTGAGACATAGGAACATCTCTCCAATTGAGACACAAAGTTCACATCAGGGTGATGGAAATCAGACGACAAGGATTCAAGTTGGTAGGTAGTAATTCCACACTTGAGTAAGGTGGTGCAAGGTTTCAAGGTTGCGAGGAGATAATTGTCATGAACCCATAACAGGGCACCTTGGAGAAGGTGACTCGTTGAAATGTTCCCTTAAGTGGCAAAAAGAATTACTTTTGATCCATAAATCATTGAAACTCTTCATACCAGCTTAAGGCAATTTACAATTGATCGTTTGAGATAGCTCGAAGAGACGGCATACTCGGACTAGGATGGATGATGTGGACTACCTTGTTGAAGACAACGCAAGGGATGATTTTGCTTACGCGTGCTCTCAAGAACTTGAGCATTTCCATATTCATCAAAGTTCTACCAACATCCGTGGCAAGGATCCTGGCAACACGACATACTACCATGATGACTAGTGATGGATGATGCAGATACAAAGGAAGATAACACCTTCTCAGATCTTCCCTTAGCAAGGCTAAGGGAACAGAATCTGGACGATTGACCGAGAGACATTTAGCACTCCGCTTCTAATGTTCTCCTTGATGTGCTAGCGTAATCCATTCATAGATATGGTTGTATATCTAGAACATCAAGTAAAAGGTCGGACTTCAGAAGCTCAAGAATCCATAAGGAATAACTACGGATGCAGATCCTGCGATATCCTTATGGGGAGGTGACCAACTTCTTCAACCAGGATACTACAATAATAGGCCTTCCGGCTAGGTGTGTTGGCCACGACATCCACGTTACCGGTTACAGAGAGACCAACAATATAGTTCTTGGAGTATGTTCCAATCATCATATCTGCCTGAGATTCGGATATGGGTGGTGTTAGGATATTCCAGACCCATCCAGTCTAGAAGGAAAATGAGAGTTTGCAACACAATTGATGAGATGACGTTGCGAGATTCTCAGGGAATGAACTGCGATAGCAAGCTCCAAAACATGAGCTGGTTCTGCTACAAACCTGTGAACACGCTATCCAAGACGAGCATGACCACGTAGTAGTCTTATAGTAAAACACTATCGAGTTCAGGTGGGGAACCATCATCAAGGATTTCGAAGTCTTTATGCAAGTCCATGGATTAGATCCCAAGCGTAGACTTCTTTGCCTTGAACAAGTCAATCAGTGGCTTGGTGTGCTAGGGAATACATATGGAGTGGAGGTAATTAATCTACCAAACCATAGAATACATTCACACATGCATAACTGACTTGGGATGGTACCAGGGGAAAAAACAATCTTTCTCGAACTCACGGCGGCAACTTGCAGCAGATGCACATGAATTTGAGGAAGTCACTTCTTCCATCCAAGCATAAGCTTCATGAACGGAACACGAAGGCATTGCTTATAAAGTTTCCAACACTAGGTTGATGTTCAACATGAATCATGGGGGAGACAAAATGTTGCTGATGGGCTCAACAACAACTCATCGGAATTTCCATATCACTAGACTTCCACCATCATGTGAATAGGATGATAGTATTGGTCAGACCAAAAGATATAATGGTGTATGCTCGAGGGATCAACCATGGGTAAGACAACATTATGAACATCGTTGGTTCTGATTTGACTTGACGATAGCCCATACTCAAGTCAAAGTTTTGACAAGGCAATAGATCCAACAACTGATCACGAGGACCAATCGATGGAGATATCATCTTTCTTCAACACACACACACACACAAAGATATCCCTTAACATGAACTAAGTCAGACAAGCTTTTATCTTCCAACTCTCCAAGTTGTTGTCTAGCTCAACCAACTAGCTCAGGGATATCCAACACAGATTCTTGGAGAAGGGGTGATTTATAAGAAACCAACTTAATCACGAACTCAACATAGCGGTCAGGTCACAGCCAGGTAATACTTCCGAGAAGATCTTCGGAAAATCACGAACCACCGATATGTTACTAAGCTCGAGAACAATCTTGCTCTTCAGAGCAAGACGACATGATCAAATAAGCAAGGGATTGAATAATCCTAACTCATTGATCGAAGAGTGCACCGGAAAAAAAACTAGGTAGCATGATCAATCTCAGAATGATGGTTCAATAACCAACACGCTAAGAATGCGGGTATTGTCCATTTACTACCAAGCAACTAGTTGCTAGGAGTATTGATTTCACACATCAAGGTTCACTTGTCGGTATTCCGGTTGCAACAACATGGATCCAAGGAGCGAATGATGATGGCGAGAAGTATCACTACATCAAGAGTTCATAAGAGGTGGTGCAATTATCATGACAATTCTGACATAAGAAGGCAACACTCCAAGGTAGAACATAACAAAAGCTGGATTGGCACTTTGATCTGCGGAATACAACTGTTTTGACCCAATCCTAGATATGGATGAGGTACTGGAGTTTGTTTCTCCTAGTCATTCCGGAATAGAATGGCTTGACGGATCACATGAATAACAAGCATCGATAACACCAATGCACAACTACTCTTGACCAACAATTGATGGACGAGGGTCCGAATACAACTAAAGAGGGGCAACTCAAAGGAACATATAATTTTCTGAGTTGTGGATGCATAGATTAGTATGTCGAGCAAAGCTCAACATTCCTTCCGGACAACCCATGCAGAAAGGTAGGACTGGCAGATTCACAATGAAGAATGGAGAACTCATCAAGAGCACTCTGGTTGTGATCTTTTGGTTCAAAGAACTTCTGCCATAGGCGGTTCGTAGTATTTGGAAGAAGGATATACCACGGACCTCGAGGACTAATGCAAAGGTGACTAATATCCTAAAGGAACTAGCAACACTATCAACATGAGGTAAGTAGGGTGAATCTCGGGTTCAAGAACCCATGAATAGAATACCTACCACGACATGGCATCACGGGATGCTTTCGAGAATGGTGGCCAGAATCATCACACCGGAACACAAAACATGGCTAGACTACTAGGGGACTCCCTAAAACACCTAGGGTCATAATAATAGCTCCAACATATATGTCGAGGCAACAAAGTACCTCAACTCACCGATTAGTGTGATTAATTTGGCCCAAATGGACATCAGGAACAGGAGGAAGGGGTTTGCAAATGCATCAGACTTCTTAGAAACCTGGGATGACTCGGACAGCATAACGGCTGTAAATGCTCAAAAAGATTTGAGACATCCTGCAAAATGGTGGCATAACCACTCAACATCACAATATCAAGGTTTCGAGACCAATTATGAACACACGAAAGTACTGGAAACTGAATTGCGGCATGAATCCATCAATCCTATAAGTCAACGGGTTAGTAACACGTCATCCTGATAGATAGATGAGAACGCCTAGTTTCTTAACCCCGTAGAAAGGAAGAGGGTGACTCAGATCAGAGGGCATGAGATATAAGGAGTAAAAAGAGCCTTACGTTCCCTTCCACAATCAATTTCCTTACATAACTAAAGCATTTCTAGACTCGACTTCGACCAGTTTGGCTTGGTAATCCTACAGGCAACCTGGCTCTGATACCAAAGCTGTCAGGACCCCGATTCCAAGTCACATCGATCTAGCAGGTAACACCTCATATCACTTTGCGGCCTCACGCACGGTATTCCCACAGTGTTGCCTTACCATGGCCCGGGACCATTTGCGCCTTTTGGCTCACATATATGATAGTGTCACTAGCATCCATATGACAGAGAACCCGGCCCGACATGGCTAGTGATGAACCCAAAGCGGCACCAACCTATGGGGACATGCATACATGAATCACATCGAGCATGTCGGTCAGCAGCGTGTGAATCCGGGCTATAGCACTAGGCTAACAGGACTCCGGGAACCCGGGCTGTAGCAGGCTAGGCAGGACTCCGGATGTCACCGCGTGACATTTCCCCGAAGGGACAGACACAGGAACGAAGTGAAACACATGCCGGCCAGTCAAGTGCCCTGAGCAGTAGTGCTGGGCTACCAGGACTCCGGTGAACCGGGCTGTAGCGGACTACTATGGCTCATGGAAGCACTAGACTACATTTCCCCATAAGAGAGGCTGCCAAGGATAAACAACCAGATTGTCGGATCCCACACATACCAAGCATTCCAATCATACACACAATATGCTCGATATGTGTAAATACAACATGGCATCACAACATAACTCTACGACTCAAGTATTTATTCATTAGGCTCCGAGGAGCGAGATATTACAAACATGGGTCTCACGACCCAACAATCATAGCATACAATTCAAGGCACAAACGGAAGCTTAACATGTCTGAGTACAGACATCTACAAATGAAAAAGGCTAAGAAGCCTGACTATCTACCATATCCTGCCGAGGGCACAAGATCGTAGCTGAGGTAGCAAGCTAAACATCGAAGCCCACACGGAACTACTAGCGAGACTGACGTCTCTCTGCAAAACATAAATTAAGCAAATGTGAGTACAATTGTACTCAGCAAGACTTACATCAGAACTAACTACATATGCATCGGTATCAACAAAGGGGTAGTGGAGTTTAAGTGCAGCAAGCCAGCTTTGACCCAGTGGCTAACCTGAACTACGACTACAAGCAACTCTTTTGAGGTGGCGCACACGAGTCCACATGTTCACCATTCAATACACCACTATGGATCCGCTCCCGTCTCCCTACGAGAAGGCCATCCATAGTACTCACACTTAGCTTGCGAGTTTTAGAGTATCCACTTAAAGTTATCTATGAACTATGCAAGGGGTCCAAGTTTCCATATCCGAGGAATCCGGCTATTCGAATAGATAATGATAACCCTGCAGGGGTGTACTTCTTCAAACACACTCCCACCACTTACCGTCGTTTACACGACATGTACTCGGCAACCTTCAAGCGGAAGCCCAACGAGGGTGTCGGCCATGGCCTACCTAAACACTTAAGTCTCTAGTCCAGGTTTATCACCTATCAAGGTTACAGCTGCAGGGAGTCCGGCCGAGGTTTCCACTTACGGCCCCGAACGATGTGAACAGGGTTCCCGAGACACCAAACGGGCGCCCGGTACACCGTGCCACGGTGTATCTACCGCATCATAGCCCACCCCTAGGGTTAGCGCTATGCACGGCCGCCAACACATAACCTACAAACACCAGAAACTAGTTGCAACTCCTGGATAGAGTACTAGGGTGATTAAGAAGCCGAGAGGGTTAATTAAGGATCCCAATGAGTGGTAGTAGCTGTTCATGGATCACAGACACAGAACTCAGTTCCTGAGGACGGTTTCAATGAGACAACCCACCATGTACTCCTACATGGCCTCTCACCGCTACCTTTACCAAAACGTGTTCACACACTTAGCTCACACACAGTAGGACATGTTCACACACCTCCGATTCATTCCCGATGAATCAGACCTGACACAACTCTATGCAATAGCAGACATGACAAACAAGCATGAATGAGTAGGCACATCAGGGCTCAAACAACTCCTACTCATGCTAGTGGGTTTCATCTATTTACTGTGGCAATGACAGGTCATGCAGAGGATAAGGGGTTCAACTACCGCAACAAGTAACAGATGAATCATTGTTTTCCTAATGCAGTAAAAGAGAGCAGGAGCGAGAGAGTGGGATTGTATCGGAATGAACAAGGGGGTTGTGCTTGCCTGGCACTTCTGAAGGTAGTATAACTCTTCATCGGTGTCATTGATCACATCGTCGAAACATATGTCTACCGAGGGGGGAACAATCACCGGCAAACACTGAAAGAATACAATCAATGCAATGCACATTATGATGCATGATCATGACATGTCAATATGTTGTGATTGAGCTAATGCAACTAGCAATCATATTAAATGAAGTTGGTTTGAACCAAGGGTTCAAATTCAAACTCCATATGTGCTTATTTAAATGTCAATTATGCAAATTGCCCTGTACAGCAACCCTAGGTGGTTCAAACATGCATGAAAATGCCATAAACAGATTCCTTGAATTTTTCTGATAATTTTTCATATATAAATTATTTGATTTGGAGCTACGGTTGATTTTCTATGAATTTTGGAAGTTTTGGGCATTTTCTGGAATTTTTTGAATTATTTAAATATCCAGAAAATCACTTATTGCGTCAGCATGACATAGGTGTGACGTCAGCAGGTCAACTGGGTCGGCCAGGTCAAACCTGACCTGTGGGACCTATACATCAGTGTGTCAGGCTGGTTTGGGTGGATGACAGGTGGGACCGGTCAACGTTGACTTGACCAAAGTCAAAGCTGACACGTGGGGTCCACCAGGTTAGCACTAATCTAAACCGATAATTTACACTAACCTAATCTATTTTAGTTAGCCGGTTAGTTGGGCGGTGGGGCCCGGTTGTCATTGACTCCAGGGGGTAATCAGTAGGGTGCTTAGGCCCTAATGATGGTGCCATGTCAGCCACCGGCGTTTAACCGCCGACGACGACAGATCGCGGCGGTGCCCGCTTCAGGTTTGCTCTACGGGCCACCGTTCGACGCACGGAAAGGCGTGTTTGAAAGAGGGGAGAGAGACGCATCCGTGGGTGGCCGTGGTTCGAGCGGGGATGGACGGAGTCAACGACGGCGACCAAAACGGCGGTGGCCGGAGCATGGTGGGTTGCGGGTTTGGGGTTGCGGTGCGCGAGAGGGGGAGATGTTGGTGGCTACGGTCTCGTGGGGTCATTCTGAGCACGGTAGTGTACTCAGGTGGAAGCTCAAGTGGCTATAGCCACGATGGCAACATGGCGCGGCGGCGGCGAGCTTCGGCTTCAGTGAGAATGAGGGCTACAAGGTGCAATCGAGGCGGGGAAGAGAGGGGTTCGAAGCGGTAGCTCACAGCGGGGTCGTCGGTGATCTCAGCGTGCTCGGGGATGGCCAGGTGACGACGAATCGGTCGACGACGGCCGTCGATGCAGAGGGCGAAGATGGCGTCGATGATGGCGCTCCAGGGCGTCCGGCGTCATGTGGCTCGGCGGAGAGGACCGGGGTGTCACGGCGGAGCTTGGGGGCGCGTCGGAGAGGCTCAGAGATGGCTGTGGCCGTGGGGGAGCTCGGCGGCGGCGACGGCTGCGTTCGGTCACGCGCGTGAGAGAGAGACAGAGAAGGGGATGAGGGCGAGGGAGAGTGCGAGAGAGGTCGAGGCTTGCGTGGCGTCTCCATAGAAGGCCAGGGCGTCGACGGGGAGAGGCAAGCAGGAACTGGCGAGGCGCGTGGCCAGCGCGCGGGGAGCACGCGCTCGTCCTTCTGTCCGGGGAGGAAGACGACAAGGAGGCTGCGGTGGTGGGCTGGGCCGGCCACTTGGGCCACCAGGTAAGCCCAGGTACTATCTCTCTCTCTCTCTCTCTCTCTCTCTCTTTGTGTTTCCATTTATTTAATTCTCTATTGTTTGTTTTGAATTAGTAGAAGTACTAATCCATTTTAGAAAATTCTGAAAATAATCATAGGCACCTTTGGAATTACTCCCAACAGCCTAAAATGACTTTCAAAAGTATTTGGGCATTTCAAAGTATTTATAGTATTTTAAATGCCCAAATGCAAATAGTTATGTCTTAATTCAAAAATCCAAAATGGCTCCAAAATTTATGAACCCATTTTTGGCAGAGGGTTTAGCCAGAACCAAAAATGATGAACATTTTTTAACGGCATATTGGGTTCATTGAAAATATTTAAAGTTGGGCCTATTTGCATTGCTTTGGTGCTAGGGGTTTGATCATCCCCATTTCAGTTTCATAAAAAAATAAACATGATGCCATGATGATCATGCAAGAGTAAGCAAAGCTAAGCTAGGGCTGTGACAGTCTGGAACTCCGCGAAGCTTCCACGAGATAGGAGGGCGCGCCCCCACCCTCGTGGGCCCCACGGAGCTCCACCGATGTACTTCTTTCACCTATATATATACTCTTATACCCTAAAAACATCAGGGGGGCCACGAAACCACTTTTCCACCGCCGGAACCTTTTGTACCCGTGAGATCCCATCTGGGGCCTTTCCCGGCGATCTGCCGGAGGGGCATTCGATCACGGAGGACTTCTACATCAACACCATAGCCTCTCCGATGATGTCTGAGTAGTTTACCACAGACCTTTGGGTACATAGTTATTAGCTAGATGACCTGTTCTCTCTCTTTGGTTCTCAATACAAGGTTCTCCTCGATGTTCTTGGAGATCTATTTGATGTAATACTTTTTACGGTGTGTTTGCCGAGATCCGATGAATTGTGGATTTATGATCAAGTTTATCTATGAATAATATTTCGTTCTTCTCTGAATTCTTATATGCATGATTTGATATCTTTGCAAGTCTCTTCGAATTATCGGTTTAGTTTGGCCTACTAGATTGATCTTTCTTGCAATGGGAGAAGTGCTTAGCTTTGGGTTCAATCTTGTGGTGTCCTTTTCCAATGACAGTAGGGTCAGCAAGGCACGTATTGTATTGTTGCCATTGAGGATAAAAGGGTGGGGTTTATATCATATTGCTTGAGTTTATCCCTCTACATCATGTCATCTTGCCTAAAGCATCACTCTGTTCTTATGAACTTAATACTCTAGATGCATGCTGGATAGCGGTCGATGGGTGGAGTAATAGTAGTAGATGTAGAATTGTTTCGGTCTACTTAACATGGACGTGATTCCTATGTTCATAATCATTGCCTAGATATTCTCATAATTATGCGCTCTTCTATCAATTGCTTGGCAGTAATTTGTTCACTCACCGTAATACATGCTATCCTGAGAGAAGCCACTAGTGAAACCTATGGCCCCCCGGGTCTTTTCCTTATTATATTGCATCTCTTTTATTATCGCATCTCGTTTACTATTTTGCAATCTTTACTTTCCAATCTATACAACAAAAATACCAAAAATATTTATCTTACTATCTTTACCAGATCTCGCTTCCGCAAGTGACCGTGAAGGGATTGACAACCCCTTTATCGCGTTGGTTGCGAGGTTCTTGATTGTTTGTGCAAGTACTAGGTGACTTGAATGTTATCTCCTACTGGATTGATACCTTGGTTCTCAAAAACTGAGGGAAATACTTACGCTACTTTGCTGCATCACCCTTTCCTCTTCAAGGGAAAACCAACGCATGCTCAAGAGGTAGCATGTACTCGATGCAGGAGGCCTCCATCGACCTACAGCTATGCCGACAATGAATCTCCATCAATGTCGACATGACAAATTCGACTTCCATGCTCTCGGACAACATGTTCTCACACATGAGCCTCAGGCTTTCGATGTCATACCGATTCGCAGCCACAAGTAGGTCGAGCGCCATAGGCGTACGACCATCATCGTTGCTATTTAATTGGAGCTGATCGGTGTATATGAAGTGTAGCATGGCCCTGAAAGTGGAGGCGCTTATGCCGTCGACCCGCAGTGTGCTCTCTGTCGTGTGCCATCGGAATTCCGCAGCAAAGACCGGTGATCGCATGGCGAGCATGAGTTTGTGCGCCTGTATCTCACTCTGCTCGACAATGAAGGTCACGTCCGGCAACATGCAACATCTTCGCGACAACTCCGACTCCGTCTTAGGCACTCCCTGCCCCTGAAATAGGAGAAGCCTGCCAAGATCTCTGGAGATTGTCTGCGGCGGCACCATGTGTTAACACCAGATTTTGGCATGGTCGAAAACATAATTAATAAGGCCTCACATGCAAAAGTGCTCAAAGTGAGAAAGTTTTGTATCGTCAAAAGGAGAAACTTTGATGTTTAGGCCATAGCCATCCGGTCTCATCTCTAAGGCTGAAAATATGTTTGAAGTACTGAGATTTAATATCCATAACACTATTCGACTAATTGTGCCCCAAGATGGTCTCATATGAGAAAACTTTCTACACGAGTTGTCTTCATCTTGTCGAAACGGTCGATCTGTATATAAAAAATGTGTAAATCGGAGTTCGTATGCAAAAGTTACAGGTAAAATAGTGTGCTACAAAAGTATGCCCCAGAAGTTCCAGACAACTTTTGGGGAGGTTCTGGGCTAAACCGAAAGTTTGCACGCGGTGCGCCCCAAAAACTGGAGTTTTAATATTACTTGCAGAATTGTGGGCCCGAATTCAACCTCAAGATGACCTTGGATGAAAAAGTGATCAACTGACGAGTTTTTCTCCATTGCAAGATCTACAACTTTGCTTTTGGGACCATCGTGATCCGAAGTCATATGCGACCTGGAGATTCAGTGCAAGAGGGCTACTTGATATAATTTGAGCCCGGAAGTTCCGGCCCTCGTAGTCCGAGTTAGGGTAACTATTAATGATTTGGACATGATTTGAGTCCTTTTATTGTACGGGAAGTCCAGCCGCCTCATATATATGTAAGGGGTGACGGCCGATTGAAAAACACACAATCGACAAATCAATCTATCATCTTTTACCTTTACTTTTATCTTCTCCCTTGTTCTTCTTCTTCCTCATTCTTCGTTCATTCTTCTTCATTGCAGGGCGGCAAACCTCGAGGCCCTGGGGGCGATCAGATCGACCTAGGGCAGCGCATAGCCGCCGTGTGCCCTGACGGGATTCCTCTCGGGCATGTGGAATTCGGGTCTACAAAAGTGCCCGACGGATTGTCTTGCGTACCGCGCTTCTGGCGGGTCTCCTTCGACGTGAGCTGCGGTGCATCACCCCCGGCGTCGAGCGTACACTGTGACATGTTCATGTGTGAACACACTTTTTGGCGACTCCGTTGGGGACGAAGCTTTGAACGGTCTCCGGTCCATTCTTGCTACGAAGAGATTGTCATCTAGGGTTTGCAATCTACAAAGGTAATATGAATATCCAATTCACAAAGGAGAAACTGGCCTTCGCTCGCGCCGAGCTGATCCCTCTGTAGCAGCGGGTTGCTGACGCCGAGTCTGTCGCGCGGCAGAACAGGGAGGAAGTGCTTCAGCGGCGAACACTGGAGCGCGTGCATGCCCCATGCTCTAGGACCTCAGGAACAGGGCCAACATAGCCCTGGGCCACATCTGTGATGGGAATGCTCCTCATCCCCATGCGAACGACTATGCCAACCACCTCCGCTTCTTCACCGATGTGGTGATGCACCTGGAGAACCGTTCTGAGAGGGCTCGCCAACTTGTTGAAGAGAGGAGCCGCGGCCTGCTCGGGCGTGCGTTCTCACGTGTCTTCAGCCATCTCCAGAACGCCGACCCCAACTTCGATTTTGACGCCGCCATCACTCTTGTACCCGAGGCCATCTGGGGCGACCTGTCGCGATGGGTGGAAGACAATCTGGACGCGCTGGTCAGGGCCTTCACTTCCGATGATGATGGGGTGGTGGTCGCGGCGGACGCGGGCGACATGGTCGACGATGGTGATGGCGGCGCTGGTGGAGGTGATGGTGATGCTAGCGATGGTGGCAGCGATGCCAGCGACGCGTATGAGGGCGATCCGGGGGACGCGGCGAGCGACATGTCTGACTGATCCCGTATTTCCTAGCTGTTTGTCCTGCACACAGAAGCTCGGGCGCAGCCCTTGAAGTTGTAAGAGCATTTTTGGAGGGGCATCCCCTGATGTAAATTTGCTACTTCCTCTATTTTGTTAGGTCGAGTTGAATATGCATCTTCTTGGACTCACGTATCCTAGGGCAAAGTTGCTATTGCGGTTTACCTTAGCCTAGACGATCCCAAACCGGCTCGTGAGGTTGTGAGTTTCTGGGAAGCTCCTGAGGAACTCGTCGAGACGCTCGAGGGGACCGCGTGATAAGCAAGCGCTAGCCATGGCGCGACATGCGCGTGGCGCGTGTGCGTCTTGCCCATCCCCGCTCGTGAGGGGCTCACGAGGGGCCCGTGAGGGAGGGGCAACAGGTGAGAACTCCGAAATAAGGAAAGAACCAGATAGCAAGAAATCGCTGAACGAGAAAAGGCACCCCCCGCACGCATCAATGAAAATTCAACTTCAACTCAAATCCAAATCCAGAAGGCAAGGCTACAGAAAAGGGATCCAAAGCAAATGGCCGCGTCCGGCACCTAGTCTAGTCTTCTTGTCTTGAGTCCTCTCACCAACGCAGAGCTAAGTGCTGCCACTAGGACGTGGGAGGGAGCCCCAAAGGCCCGAGGGCGGCACTCCTGAGACTCTGGGGCGTGTACAGCCCCACTCGTTATTACGTGAGAGTGTCACGGCGGCGACCTTCACAGGCGTGAGCCTTACTTCATATCGCCAGACGAGGGCCCCGCCTTGCGCCTCCCTCGGCCATAGTTAGGGGCGACCGGAGACCAGGATGATACCAAAGGGGAAAAGGGGACGCCAGCGGCACCCTCGGCGACCACGGGTCCTCTGCCGGGGGTAGGCTCTGGAGCACCTCCCCGACAGAGGGCCTACCTCCGGGGGACACTTTGCTCCACGCGGCGCTGGGGAGGGCCTTCGTCCCGGCTTTCTTCCTCCAGTCCCCAACGTGCCCCCCTGGAGGGAGGGAGGCCGACATGCTGGGACCGCCATTTGCTGCTGTGACCTGATCCCCCTGCGCACCATGGTTAGCGTAAGCCTTCTCCTGAGGAATTAGTGGTACCCTATAGCTGTTGTTGCCGACGCGGTTGGTGAGGCTTCCAGAGGGGTCCTGAAAGGCGCCGGCTTCTAGCGCCTCCTCCTCCCAGCCTGGCTCAAGGGACGAGCCGGGGTCGTCTTCCAGCATGTAGTCCTGGTCCACCATGCGGGGCACGTAGGCCTCCGAGGCCACCGCCTCGAAGACCTCGCCGTAGTGCCCCACACTCCATGTTGTTCGACCTAGTGTGCCGCCTCGAGGATGGCAGGGTTGCATCCCGCTCGGACCGCAGGTGGCAGCGCCCGTGACCGCGCCCAGCGGAGGTGGCACAGGCGTGAGCAGGCGTGCAGCTCCGTTGGCTGCGCCGGTGTCGATGAAGCCTGGTGGTGCACCTGTAGGCACGCGGGCGCGGCGTGGCCCGCCATGTGACCCGGCCACAACTTGTGGCGTGAGCAGAGAACAGAAGGGCGACGCTCCTGAAGCCACGGCGTCCAGTAGCTCGGTGACGCGTTCCAGTAGTGCATCCCGGCCGCTCTCCATCAGCCGGCTCCATAGCAGCTCCCGTGCCATCGTGAGTGCAGCCTGCATGTTTGCCTGCTCCCTCCGGGTGTGCGGCGCCGTCGCCGTGGCATGGCTTGCGGCCCTTGCAACAGCTCGCGCCTATCGTGAGGAGAGGGTGGACGGCGCCTAGCCATGCTGCCCGTGCCCCGCTGCGTCGGGTGGCGCGCATGCCGCTTGGAGCACGGGGTTGAGGTCTTCCTGGGCAGGCGGCGCCGCCCGGGCTGGCCAGACTGCCCAGCGGTCGGCGTTGGTCCTTGAGTCGCCGGACATCGGAGCTGCAGCGCGTCGGTGAATTGACTGGTGGGAGAGCGGCTCCGGCGCGCCCCTACCTGGCGCGCCAAATGTCGGATCACGGGTTCCTGCAAAGCCCTTCAGATTCGAACACTGGGGTGCGCGCAAAGATCTCCCCCTACCGATCCACGTCCTAGCTGAAGGAAATATGCCCTAGAGGCAATAATAAAGTTATTATTTATTTCCTTATATCATGATAAATGTTTATTATTCATGCTAGAATTGTATTAACCGGAAACATGATACATGTGTGAATACATAGACAAACAGAGTGTCACTAGTATGCCTCTACTTGAGTAGCTCGTTTATCAAAGATGGTTATGTTTCCTAGCCATAGACATGAGTTGTCATTTGATTAATGGGATCACATCATTAGGAGAATGATGTGATTGACTTGACCCATTCCGTTAGCTTAGCACTTGATCGTTTAGTATGTTGCTATTGCTTTCTTCATGACTTATAAATGTTCCTATGACTATGAGATTATGCAACTCCGGTTTATCGAAGGAACACTTTGTGTGCTACCAAACGTCACAACGTAACTGGGTGATTATAAAGGTGCTCTACAGGTGTCTCCGAAGGTACTTGTTGAGTTGGCGTATTTTGAGATTAGGATTTGTCACTCCGATTGTCGGAGAGGTATCTCTGGGCCCACTCGGTAATGCACATCACTATAAGCCTTGCAAGCATTGTAACTAATGAGTTAGTTGTGGGATGATGTATTACGAAACGAGTAAAGAGACTTGCCGGTAACGAGATTGAACTAGGTATTGAGATACCGATGATCGAATCTCGGGCAAGTAACATACCGATGACAAAGGGAATAACGTATGTTGTTATACGGTTTGACCGATAAAGATCTTCGTAGAATATGTGGGAGCCAATATGAGCATCCAGGTTCCGCTATTGGTTATTGACCGGAGACGTGTCTTAGTCATGTCTACATAGTTCTCGAACCCGTAGGGTCTGCACGCTTAAAGTTCGGTGACGATTGGTATTATGAGTTTTGTGTTTTGATGTACCGAAGGTAGTTCGGAGGCCCGTATGTGATCACGGACATGACGAGGAGTCTCGAAATTGTCGAGACGTAAAGATTGATATATTGGACGACTATGTTCGGACACCGGAAAGGTTTCGGACATATATCGGAGTACCGACGGTCAACGGAACCCCCCCCCCCCGGGGGGGCTTAATGGGCCTATATGGGCCTTAGTGGAAACAGAGGGCAGCAAGGGGAGTGTGGGGCACGCCCCCCAAGGCCCAAACCGAATTGGTTTAGGGCAAGGGGGGTCGGCCCCCTTTTTCCTTCTCCTCCTCTCCCTTTCCTTCCCCCTCTCCTACTCCTACTAGGAATAGGAGGAGTCCTACTCCTAGTGGAAGTAGGACTCCCCCTTGGCGCGCCTCTCCCTAGCCGGCCGCCTCCTCCCCCTTTCTCCTTTATATACGGGGACAGGGGCACCCCATAGACACAATTGATCATTGATCCCTTAGCCGTGTGCGGTGCCCCCCTCCACCATAATCCACCTGGATCATATCGTAGCGGTGCTTAGGCGAAGCCCTGCGTCGGTAGCATCATCATCACCGTCACCACGCCGTTGTGCTGACGAAACTCTCTTGTGGAGCTTTTATGGATCGGAGCTCCCGGGACGTCATCGAGTTGAACGTGTGCTGAACTCGGAGGTGCCATGCGTTCGGTACTTGGATCGGTCGGATCGTGAAGACGTACGACTGCATCAACCGCATTGTGCTAACGCTTCCGCTTTCGGTCTACAAGGGTACGTGGACACACTCTCCCCTCTCGTTGCTATGCATCACCATGATCCTACGTGTGCGTAGGAATTTTTTTGAAATTACTACGTTCCCCAACAGTGGCATCCGAGCCAGGTTTTATGCGTAGATGTTATATGCACGAGTAGAACACAAGTGAGTTGTGGGCGATACAAGTCATACTGCTTACCAGCATGTCATACTTTGGTTCGGCGGTATTGTTGGATGAAGCGGCCCGGACCGACATTACGCGTACGCTTACGCGAGACTGGTTCTACCGACGTGCTTTGCACACAGGTGGCTGGCGGGTATCAGTTTCTCCAACTTTAGTTGAACCGAGTGTGGCTACGCCCGGTCCTTGAGAAGGTTAAAATAACACTAACTTAACAAACTATCGTTGTGGTTTTGATGCGTAGGTAAGAACGGTTCTTGCTCAGCCCGTAGCAGCCACGTAAAACTTGCAACAACAAAGTAGAGGACATCTAACTTGTTTTTGCAGGCATGTTGTGATGTGATATGGTCAATACATGATGCTATATTTTTTTGTATGAGATGATCATGTTTTGTAACCGAGTTATCGGCAACTGGCAGGAGCCATATGGTTGTCGCTTTATTCTATGCAATGCAATCGCCCTGTAATTGCTCTACTTGATCACTAAGCGGTAGCGATAGTCGTAGAAGCAATAGTTGGCGAGATGACAACGATGCTACGATGGAAATCAAGGTGTCGCACCGGTGACGATGGTGATCATGACGGTGCTTCGGACATGGAGATCACAAGCACAAGATGATGATGGCCATATCATATCACTTATATTGATTTCATGTGATGTTTATCCTTTATGCATCTTATTCTGCTTTATTTGAGGTACCATTATAAGATGATCTCTCACTAAATTTCAAGGTAAACGTGTTCTCCCTGAGTATGCACTGTTGCCAAAGTTCGTCGTGCCGAGACACCACGTGATGATCGAGTGTGATAAGCTCTACGTTCATCTACAACAGGTGCAAGCTAGTTTTGCACACGCAGAATATTCAGGTTAAACTTGACGAGCCTAGCATATGCATATATGGCCTCGAAACACTGAGACCGAAAGGTCGAGCGTGAATCATATAGTAGATATGATCAACATAAGTGATGTTCACCATTGAAAACTACTCCATCTCATGTGATGATCGGACATGGTTTAGTTGATTTGGATCACGTGATTACTTAGATGATCAGAGGGATGTCTATCTAAGTGGGAATTCTTAAGTAATATGATTAAATGAACTTAAATTTATCATGAACTTAGTACTTCTTAGTATTTTGCTTGTCTATGTTGATTGTAGAAGGATGGCCCGTGCTGTTGTTTCATTGAATTTTAATGCATTCCTTGAGAAAGCAAAGTTGAAAGATGATGGTAGCAATTACATGGACTAGGTCCGTAACTTGAGGATTATCCTCATTGCTGCACAGAAGAATCATGTCCTGGAAGCACCGCTGGGTGCCAGGCCTGCTACAGATGCTGCTGATGACGTTAAGAACGTCTGGAAGAGTAAAGCTGATGACTACTCGATAGTTCAGTGTGCCATGCTTTACGGCTTAGAACCGGGACTTCAATGATGTTTTGAACGTCATGGAGCATATGAGATGTTCCAGGAGTTGAAGTTAATATTTCAAACAAATACCCGGATTGAGAGATATGAAGTCTCCAATAAGTTCTATAGCTGCAAGATGGAGGAGAATAGTTCTATCAGTGAACATATACTCAAAATGTCTGGGCATCATAATCACTTAACTCAACTTGGAGTTAATCTTCCTATTGATAGTGTCATTGACAGAGTTCTTCAATCATTGCCACCAAGCTACAAAAGCTTTGTAATGAACTATAATATGCAAGGGATGAACAAGACAATTCCCGAGCTCTTCGCAATGCGAAAGGCAGCGGAGGTAGAAATCAAGAAAGAGCATCAAGTGTTGATGGTCAACAAGACCACTAGTTTCAAGAAAAAGGGCAAAGGGAAGAAGAAGGGGAACTTCAAGAAGAACAACAAACAAGTTGTTGCTCAGGAGAAGAAACCCAAGTCTGGACCTAAGCCTGAGACTGAGTACTTCTACTGCAAACAGACTGGTCACTGGAAGCAGAACTGCCCCAAGTATTTGGCGGATAAGAAGGATGGCAAGGTGAACAAAGGTATATGTGATATACATGTTATTGATGTGTACCTTACCAGAGCTCATAGTAGCACCTGGGTATTTGATACTGGTTTTGTTGCTAATATTTGCAACACGAAACAGGGACTATGGATTAACCGAAGACTGGCTAAGGACGAGGTGACGATGCACGTGGGAAATGGTTTCAAAGTCAATGTGGTCGTCGTCGGCATGCTACCTCTACATCTACCTTCGGGATTAGTTTTAGACCTAAATAATTGTTATTTGGTGCCATCGTTAAGCATGAACATTATATCTGGATCTTGTTTGATGCTAGACGGTTGTTCAATTAAATCTGAGAATAATGGTTGTTCTATTTATATGAGTAATATCTTTTATGGTCATGCACCCTTGAAGAGTGGTCTATTTTTGTTGAATCTCGATAGTAGTGATACACATATTCATAATGTTGAAGCCAAAAGATGTAGAGTTGATAATGATAGTGCAACTTATTTGTGGCACTATCGTTTGGGTCATATTGGTATAAAGCGCATGAAGAAACTCCATACTGATGGACTTTTGGAATCACTTGATTATGAATCACTTGGTGCTTGCGAACCATGCCTTATGGGCAAGATGACTAAAATGTCGTTCTCCAGAACTATGGAGCGAGCAACAGATTTGTTGGAAATCATACATACTGATGTATGTGCTCCAATGAATATTGAGGCTCGCGGTAGGTATCGTTATTTTCTCACCTTCACAGATGATTTGAGCAGATATGGGTATATCTACTTAATGAAACATAAGTCTGAAACATTTGAAAAGTTCAAAGAATTTCAGAGTGAAGTGGAAAATCATCGTAACAAGAAAATAAAGTTTCTACGATCTGATCGTGGAGGAGAATATTTGAGTTACGAGTTTGGTCTACATTTGAAACAATGTGGAATAGTTTCGCAACTCATGCCACCTGGAATACGTCATAATCGTACTTTACTAGATATGGTGCGATCTATGATGTCTCTTACTAATTTACTGCTGTCATTTTGGGGTTATGCTTTAGAGACGGCTGCATTCACGTTAAATAGGGCACCATCAAAATCTATTGAGACGACGCCTTATGAACTATGGTTTGGCAAGAAACGAAAGTTGTCATTTCTTAAAGTTTGGGGCTGCGATGCTTATGTGAAAAAGCTTCAACCTAATAAGCTCGAACCCAAATCGGAGAAATGTGTCTTCATAGGATACCCAAAGGAAACTGTTGGGTACACCTTCTATCACAGATCCGAAGGCAAGACATTTGTTGCTAAGAATGGATCCTTTCTAGAGAAGGAGTTTCTCTCGAAAGAAGTGAGTGGGAGGAAAGTAGAACTTGATGAGGTAACTGTACCTGCTCCCTTATTGGAAAGTAGTTTATCACAGAAAACGGTTCCTGTGACACCTACACCAATTAGTGAGGAAACCAATGATGATGATCATGAAACTTCAGATCAAGTTACTACAGAACCTCGTAGGTCAACCAGAACAAGATCCGCACCAGAGTGGTACGGTAATCCTATTCTGGAGGTCATGTTACTTGACCATGGCGAACCTACGAACTATGAGGAAGCGATGATGAGCCCAGATTCTGCAAAATGGCTTGAGGCCATGAAATCTGAGATGGGATCCATGTATGAGAACAAAGTGTGGACTTTGGTTGACTTGCCCGATGATCGGCAGGCCATCGAAAATAAATGGATCTTCAAGAAGAAGACAGACGCTGATGGTAATGTTACTGTCTACAAAGCTCGACATGTTGTGAAAGGTTTTCGACAAGTTCAAGGAGTTGACTACGATGAGACCTTCTTACCAGTAGTGATGCTTAAGTCCGTCCGAATCATGTTAGCTATTGCCGCATTTTATGATTATGAAATTTGGCAAATGGATGTAAACACTGCATTCCTGAATGGATTTCTGGAAGAAGAGTTGTATATGATGCAACCTGAAGGTTTTATCGATCCAAAAGGTGCTAACAAAGTGTGCAAGCTCCAGCGGTCTATTTATGGACTGGTGCAAGCCTCTCAGATTTGGAATAAACGTTTTGATAGTGTGATCAAAGCATATGGTTTTATACAGACTTTTGGAGAAGCCTGTATTTACAAGAAAGTGAGTGGGAGCTCTGTAGCATTTCGAATATTATATGTGGATGACATATTGTAGATTGGAAATGATATAGAATTTCTGGATAGCATAAAAGGATACTTGAATAAGACTTTTTCAATGAAAACCTCGGTGAAGCTGCTTACATATTGGGCATTAAGATCTATATGTTGGGGAACGTAGTAATTTCAAAAAAATCCTACGCACACGCAAGATCATGGTGATGCATAGCAACGAGAGGGGAGAGTGTTGTCCACGTACCCTCGTAGACCGAAAGCGGAAGCGTTAGCACAACGCGGTTGATGTAGTCGTACGTCTTCACGATCCTACCGATCAAGTACCGAACGCATGGCACCTCCGAGTCCTGCACACGTTCAACTCGATGACGTCCCTCGAACTCCTATCCAGCCGAGCTTTGAGGGAGAGTTCCGTCATCATGACGGCATGGTGACGATGAAGATGTTCTACCGACACAGGGCTTCACCTAAGCACCGCTACGATATGACCGAGGTGTATTATGGTGGAGAGGGGCACCGCACACGGCTAAGAGATCAAGGGATCAATTGTTTTGTCTTTGGGGTGCCCCCTGCCCCTGTATATAAAGGAGTGGAGGAGGGGGAGGGCCGGCCCTCTCTATGGCGCGCCCTAGGGGAGTCCTACTCCCACCGGGAGTAGGATTCCTCCTTTCCTAGTAGAACTAGCAGCCCTTCCAAGTAGTAGGAGTAGGAGGGAAGGAAAGGGAAGGGAAAAGGAGAAGGAAGGAAGGGGGCGCCCCCCTCCCTAGTCCAATTAGGACCTGCCCATGGGGAGGGGTGCGGCCACCCTTTGAGGCCTTTCTCTCCTTTCCCGTATGGCCCATTAAGGCCCAATACGAATTCCCGTAACTCCCCGGTACTCCCGAAAATACCCGAATCACTCGGAACCTTTCCGATGTCTGAATATAGTCGTCCAATATATCGATCTTTACGTCTCGACCATTTCGAGACTCCTTATCATGCCCCCGATCTCATCCGGGACTCTGAACTCCTTCGGTACATCAAAACACATAAACTCATAATATAACCGTCATTGAACTTTAAGCATGCGGACCCCACGGGTTCGAGAACTATGTAGACATCACCGAGACACGTCTCCTGTCAATAACCAATAGAGGAACCTGGATGCTCATATTGGCTCCTACATATTCTACGAAGATCTTTATCTGTCAAACCGCATAACAACATACGTTGTTCCCTTTGTCATCGGTATGTTACTTGCCCGAGATTCGATCGTCGGTGTCTCAATACCTAGTTCAATCTCGTTACCGACAAGTCTCTTTACTCGTTCCGTAACACATCATCCCGCAACTAACTCATTAGTTGCAATGCTTGCAAGGCTTATAGTGATGTGCATTACCGAGTGGGCCCAGAGATACCTCTCTGACAATCGGAGTGACAAATCCTAATCTCGAAATACGCCAACCCAACAAGTACCTTCGGAGACACCTGTAGAGCACCTTTATAATCACCCAGTTATGTTGTGACGTTTGGTAGCACACAAAGTGTTCCTCCGGTAAACGGGAGTTGCATAATCTCATAGTCATAGGAACATGTATAAGTCATGAAGAAAGCAATAGCAACAAACTAAGCGATCAAGTGCTATGCTAACGAAATGGGTCAAGTCAATCACATCATTCTCTAATGAGTTGACCCCGTTAATCAAATGACAACTCATGTCTATGGCTAGGAAACTTAACCATCTTTGATTCAACGAGCTAGTCAAGTAGAGGCATACTATTGACATACTATTTGTCTATGTATTCACACATGTATCATGTTTCCGGTTAATACAATTCTAGCATGAATAATAAACGTTTATCATGATATAAGGAAATAAATAATAACTTTATTATTGCCTCTAGGGCATATTTCCTTCAGTCTCCCACTTGCACTAGAGTCAATAATCTAGTTCACATCGCCATGTGATTTAACATCAATAGTTCACATTACCATGTGATTGACACCCATAGTTCACATCCTCATGTGACCAACACCCAAAGGTTTACTAGAGTCAATAATCTAGTTCACATCGTTATGTGATTAACACGCAAAGAGTACTAAGGTGTGATAATGTTTTGCTTGTGAGAGAAGTTTAGTCAACGGGTCTGCCACATTAAGATCCGTAAGTATTTTGCAAATTTCTATGTCAACAATGCTCTGCATGGAGCTACTCTAGCTAATTGCTCCCACTTTCAATATGTATCTAGATTGAGATTTAGAGTCATCTGGATCAGTGTCAAAATTTGCATCGACGTAACCCTTTACGACGAACCTTTTTGTCACCTCCATAATCGAGAAACATATCCTTATTCCACTAAGGATAATTTTGACCAATGTCCAGTGATCTACTCCTAGATCACTATTGTACTCCCTTGCCAAAAACAGTGTATGGTATACAATAGATCTGGTACACAGCATGGCATATTTTATAGAACCTATGGCTGAGGCATAGGGAATGACTTTCATTCTCTCTCTATCTTCTGCCGTGGTCGGGTTTTGAGTCTTACTCAACTTCAGCGCTTGTAACACAGGCAAGAACTCCTTCTTTGACTGTTCCATTTTGAACTACTTCAAAATCTTGTCAAGGTATGTACTCATTGAAAAACTTATCAAGCGTCTTGATCTATCTCTATAGATCTTGATGCTCAATATGTAAGCAGCTTCACCGAGGTCTTTCTTTGAAGAACTCCTTTCAAACATTCCTTTATGCTTTGCAGAATAATTCTACATTATCTCCGATCAACAATATGTCGTTCACATATACTTATCAGAAATGTTGTAGTGCTCCCACTCACTTTCTTGTAAATACAGGCTTCACCGCAACTCTGTATAAAACTATATGCTTTGATCAACTTATCAAAGCGTATATTCCAACTCCGAGATGCTTGCACCAGTCCATAGATGGATCACTGGAGCTTGCATATTTTGTTAGCACCTTTTAGGATTGACAAAACCTTCTAGTTGCATCATATACAACTCTTCTTTAATAAATCCATTAAGGAATGCAGTTTTGTTTATCCATTTGCCAAATTTCATAAAATGCGGCAATTGCTAACATGATTCGGACAGACTTAAGCATAGATATGAGTGAGAAACTCTCATCGTAGTCAACACCTTGAACTTGTCGAAAATCTTTTTGCGACAATTCTAGCTTTGTAGATAGTAACACTACTATCAGCGTCCGTCTTCCTCTTGAAGATCCATTTAATCTCAATGGCTCGCCGATCAATGGGAAGTCAATCAAAGTCCATACTTTGTTCTCATACATGGATCTCATCTCAGATTTCATGGCCTCAAGCCATTTCGCGGAATCTGGGCTCATCATTGCTTCCTCATAGTTCGTAGGCTCGTCATGCTCAAGTAACATGACCTCCAGAACAGGATTACCATACCACTCTGGTGCGGATCTCACTCTGGTTTACCTACGAGGTTCGGTAGCAACTTTATCTGAAGTTACATGATCATCATCAGTAGCTTCCTCACTAATTGGTGTAGTAGTCACAAGAACATATTTCTGTGATGAACTACTTTCCAATAAGGGAGCAGGTACAGTTACCTCATCAAGTTCTACTTTCCTCCCACTCACTTCTTTCGAGAGAAACTCCTCTAGAAAGGATCCACTCTCAGCAACGAATATCTTGCCTTTGGATCTGTGATAGAAGGTGTACCCAACATTTTCTTTTGGGTATCCTATGAAGACGCACTTCTCCGATTTGGGTTTGAGCTTATCAGGTTGAAACTTTTTCACATAAGCATTGCAACCTCAAACTTTAAGAAACGACAACTTAGGTTTCTTGCCAAACCATAGTTCATACGGTGTCTCTCAATGGATTTAGATGGTGCCCTATTTAATGTGAATGTAGCTGTCTCTAATGCATAACCCAAAACGATAGTGGTAAATCGGTAAGAGACATCATAGATCGCACCATATCTAATAAAGTACGGTTACGATGTTCGGACACACCATTACACTGTGGTGTTCTAGGTGGCGTGAGTAGTGAAAATATTTCACATTGTTTTAACTGAAGGCCAAACTCGTAAATCAAATATTTTACTTCTGCGATCATATCATAGAAACTTTTATTTTTGTTATGATGATTCTCCACTTCACTCTGAAATTCTTTGAACTTTTCAAATGTTTTAGACTTGTGTTTCATTAAGTAGATATACTCATATCTACTCAAATCATCTCTCAAGATCAGAAAATAATGATACCTGCCACGAGCCTCAATATTCATCGGACCACATACATCAGTATGTGTGATTTCTAACAAATCTGTTGCTCGCTCCATTGTTCCGGAGAACGGAGTCTTAGTCATCTTGCCCATGAGGCATGGTTCGCAAGCATCAACTGATTCATAATCAAGTGATTCCAAAAGCCCATCAGCATGAATTTTCTTCATGCGCTTTAAACCAAAATGACTTAAACGGCAGTGCCACAAATAAGTTGCACTATCATTATTAACTTTGCATCTTTTGGCTTCAATATTATAAAAATGTGTATCACCATGATCGAGATCCAACAAACCATTTTCATTGGGTGTATGACCATAGAAGGTTTTATTCATGTAAACAGAACAACAATTATTTTCTAACTTGCAGGAATAACTGTATTGCAATAAACATGATCCAATCATATTCATGCTCAATGCAAACACTAAATAACATTTATTTTAGATTTAACACTAATCCTGAAAGTATAGGGAGTGTGCGATGATGATCATATCAATCTTGGAACCATTTCCAATACACATCGTCACTTCACCCTTAACTAGTCTCTGTTCATTTTGCAACTCCCGTTTCGAGTTACTATTCTTAGCAACTGAACTAGTATCAAATACTAAGGGGTTGCTATAAACATTAGTAAAGTACACATCAATAACATGTATATCAAATATACCTATTTTCACTTTGCCATCCTTCTTATCCGCCAATTACTTGGGGTAGTTCCGCTTCCAATGACCAGTCCCTTTGCAGTAGAAGCACTTAGTCTCAGGCTTAGGACCAGACTTGGGCTTCTGCACTTGAGCAGCAACTTGCTTGCCATTCTTCTTGAAGTTCCCCTTCTTCCCTTTGCCCTTTTCTTGAAACTAGTGGTCTTGTCTACCATCAACACTTGATATTTTTCTTGATTTCTACCTTCGTTGATTTCAGCATCACGAAGAGCTTGGGAATCATTTCCGTTATCCCTTGCATATTATAGTTCATCACGAAGTTCTACTAACTTGGTGATTGTGACTAGAGAATTCTGTCAATCACTATTTTATCTGGAAGATTAACTCCCACTTGATTCAAGCGATTGTAGTACCCAGACAATCTGAGCACATGCTCACTGCTTGAGCTATTCTCCTCCATCTTTTAGCTATAGAACTTGTTGGAGACCTCATATCTCTCAACTCAGGTATTTACTTGAAATATTAACTTCAACTGCTGGAACATCTCATATGGTCCATGACGTTCAAAATGTCTTTGAAGTTTCGATTCTAAGACGTTTAAGCATGGTGCACTAAACTATCAAGTAGTCATCATATTGAGCTAGCCAAACGCTCATAACATCTGCATCTGCTCCTGCAATAGGTTTGTCACCTAGCAGTGCATCAAGGACATAATTCTTCTGTGCAGCAATGAGGATAAACCTCAGATCACGGATCCAATCCGCATCATTGCTACTAACATCTTTCAACTTAGTTTTCTCTAGGAACATATCAAAAATAAAATAGGGGAGCTAAACGCGAGCTATTGATCTACAACATAGATATGCTAATACTACCAGGACTAAGTTCATGATAAATTTAAGTTCAGTTAATCATATTACTTTAAGAAGTCCCACTTAGATAGACATCCCTCTAATCATCTAAGTGATCACGTGATCCATATCAACTAAACCATAACCGATCATCACGTGAAATGGAGTAGTTTTCAATGGTGAACATCATTATGTTGATCATATCTACTATATGATTCACGCTCGACCTTTCGGTCTCCAGTGTTCCGAGGCCATATCTGCATATGCTAGGCTCGTCAAGTTTAACCCGAGTATTTATGTGTGTGCAAAACTAGCTTGCACCCGTTGAAGATGGACATAGAGCTTATCACACCCGATCATCACGTGGTGTCTGGGCACGACGAACTTTGGCAACGGTGCATACTCAGGGAGAACACTTTTATCTTGAAATTTAGTGAGAGATCATCTTATAATGCTACCGTCATAACTAAGAAAAGTAAGATGTATAAAAGATAAACATCACATGCAATCAAAATATGTGACATGATATGGCCATCATCATCTTGTGCCTTTGATCTCTATCTCCAAAGCATCGTCATGATCTCCATCGTTACCGGTATGACACCATGATCTCCATCATCTTGATCTATATCAATGTGTTGTCACATGGTCGTCTTGCCAACTATTGCTCTTGCAACTATTGCTATCGCATAGTGACAAAGTAAAGCAATTATTTGGCGCTTGCATCTTATGCAATAAAGAGACAACCATAAGGCTTCTGCCAGTTGCCGATAACTTCAAAAAAACATGATCATATTATACAACAACTTATGTCTCATCATGTCTTGACCATATCACATCACAACATGCCCTGCAAAAACAAGTTAGACCTCCTCTACTTTGTTGTTGCAAGTTTTACGTGGCTGCTACGGGCTGAGCAAGAACTGTTCTTACCTACGCATCAAAAACCACAACGATAGTTTGTCAAGTTGGTGCTGTTTTAAACTTTGCAAGGACCGGACGTAGCCACACTCGGTTCAACTAAAGTTGGAGAAACTAACACCCGCCAGCCACCTGTGTGCAAAGCACGTCGGTAGAACCAGTCTCGCGTAAGCGTACGCGTAATGTCGGTCTGGGCCGCTTCATCCAACAATACCGCCGAACCAAAGTATGACATGCTGGTAAGTAGTATGACTTATATCGCCCACAACTCACTTGTGTTCTACTCGTGCATATGACATCTACGCATATAACCTGGCTCGGATGCCACTGTTGGGGAACGTAGTAATTTCAAAAAAAATCCTATGCACACGCGAGATCATGGTGATGCATAGCAACGAGAGGGGAGAGTGTTGTCCACGTACCCTCGTAGACCGAAAGCGGAAGCGTTAGCACAACGCGGTTGATGTAGCCGTACGTCTTCATGATCCGACCGATCAAGTACCGAACGCACGGCACCTCCGAGTCCTGCACACGTTCAACTCGATGACGTCCCTCGAACTCCGATCCAGTCGAGCTTTGAGGGAGAGTTCCGTCTGCACGACGGCGTGGTGACGATGATGATGTTCTACCGATGCAGGGCTTCGCCTAAGCACCGCTACAATATGACCGAGGTGGATTATGGTGGAGAGGGGCACCGCACACGGCTAAGAGATCAAGAGATCAATTGTTGTGTCTTTGGGGTGCCCCCTGCCCCCGTATATAAAGGAGTGGAGGAGGGGGAGGGCCGGCCCTCTCTATGGCGCGCCCTAGGGGAGTCCTACTCCCACCGGGAGTAGGATTCCTCCTTTCCTAGTAGAACTAGCAGCCCTTCCAAGTAGTAGGAGTAGGAGGGAAGGAAAGGGAAGGGAAAAGGAGAAGGAGGGAAGGGGGCGCCCCCCCTCCCTAGTCCAATTCGGACCAGCCCATGGGGAGGGGTGCGGCCACCCTTTGAGGCCTTTCTCTCCTTTCCCGTATGGCCCATTAAGGCCCAATACGAATTCCCGTAACTCCCCGGTACTCCCGAAAATACCCGAATCACTCGGAACCTTTCCGATGTCCGAATATAGTCGTCCAATATATCGATCTTTACATCTCGACCATTTTGAGACTCCTTGTCATGTCCCCGATCTCATCCAGGACTCCGAAATCCTTCGGTACATCAAAAGACATAAACTCATAATATAACCGTCATCGAAATTTAAGCGTGCGGACCCCACGGGTTCGAGAACTATGTAGATATGACCGAGACACGTCTCCTGTCAATAACCAATGGCAGAACCTGGATGCTCATATTGGCTCCTACATATTCTACGAAGATCTTTATCGGTCAAACCGCATAACAACATACGTTGTTCCCTTTGTCATCGGTATCTTACTTGCCCGAGATTCGATTGTCGGTATCTCAATACCTAGTTCAATCTCGTTACCGACAAGTCTCTTTACTCGTTCCGTAACACATCATCCCGCAACTAACTCATTAGTTACAATGCTTGCAAGGCTTATAGTGATGTGCATTACCGAGTGGGCCCAGAGATACCTCTCTGACAATCGGAGTGACAAATCCTAATCTCAAAATACACCAACCCAACAAGTACCTTCGGAGACACCTGTAGAGCACCTTTATAATCACACAGTTACGTTGTGATGTTTGGTAGCACACAAAGTGTTTCTCCGGTAAACGGGAGTTGCATAATCTCATAGTCATAGGAACATGTATAAGTCATGAAGAAAGCAATAGCAACAAACTAAGCGATCAAGTGCTATGCTAACGAAATGGGTCAAGTCAATCACATCATTCTCTAATGACGTGACCCCGTTAATCAAATGACAACTCATGTCTATGGCTAGGAAACTTAACCATCTTTGATTCAACGAGCTAGTCAAGTAGAGGCATACTAGTGACATATTGTTTGTCTATGTATTCACACATGTATTATGTTTCCGGTTAATACAATTCTAGCATGAATAATAAACATTTATCATGATATAAGGAAATAAATAATAACTTTATTATTGCCTCTAGGGCATATTTCCTTCACTATAGAGATAGATCAAGACACTTAATTGGACTTTCACAAAGCACATACCTTGACAAAGTTTTGAAGAAGTTCAAAATGGATCAAGCAAAGAAAAGGTTCCTTCCTGTGTTACAAGGTGTGAAGTTGAGTAAGACTCAATGCCCGACCACTGCAGAAGATAGAGTGAAATGAAAGATGTTCCCTATGCTTCAGCCATAGGCTCTATCATGTATGCAATGCTGTGTACCAGACCTGATGTTTGCATTGCTATTAGTTTAGTAGGGAGGTACCAAAGTAATCCAGGAGTGGATCACTTGACAGCGGTCAAGAACATCCTGAAATACCTGAAAAGGACTAAGGATATGTTTCTCGTTTATGGAGGTGACAAAGAGCTCATCGTAAATGGTTACGTTGATGCAAGCTTTGACACTGATCCGGACAATTCTAAATTGCAAACCGGATACGTGTTTCTATTGAAAGGTGGAGCTGTCAGTTTGAGCAATTCTAAACAAAGCGTCGTGGCGGGATCTACATGTGAAGCGGAGTACATTGCTACTTCGGAAGCAGCGAATGAAGGAGTCTGGATGAAGGAGTTCATATCTGATCTAGGTGTCCTACCTAGTGCATTGGGTCCAATGAAAATCTTTTGTGACAATACTAGTCCAATTGCCTTGGCAAAGGAATCCAGATTTCACAAGAGAACCAAGCACATCAAGAGATGCTTCAACTCCATCAGGGATCAAGTCCAGGTGGGAGACATAGAGATTTGCAAGATACATACGGATCTGAATGTTGCAGACCCGTTGACTAAGCCTCTTCCACGAGCAAAACATGATCAGCACCAAGGCTCCATGGGTGTTAGAATCATTACTGTGTAATCTAGATTATTGACTCTAGTGCAAATCGGAGACTGAAGGAAATATACCCTAGAGGCGATAATAAAGTTATTATTTATTTCCTTATATCATGATAAATGTTTATTATTCATGCTAGAATTGTATTAACCGGAAACATGATACATGTGTGAATACATAGACAAACAGAGTGTCACTAGTATGCCTCTACTTGACTAGCTTATTTATCAAAGATGGTTATGTTTCCTAGCCATAGACATGAGTTGTCATTTTATTAACGGGGTCACATCATTAGGAGGATGATGTGATTGACTTGACCCATTCCGTTAGCTTAGCACTTGATCATTTAGTATGTTGCTATTGCATTCTTCATGACTTATACATGTTCCTATGACTATGAGATTATGCAACTCCTGTTTATCGGAGGAACACTTTGCGTGCTACCAAACGTCACAACGTAACTGGGTGATTATAAAGGTGCTCTACAGGTGTCTCTGAAGGTACTTGTTGAGTTGGCATATTTCGAGATTAGGATTTGTCACTCCGATTGTCGGAGAGGTATCTCTGGGCCCACTCGGTAATGCACATCACTATAAGCCTTGCAAGCATTGTAACTAATGAGTTAGTTGCGGGATGATGTATTACGGAACGAGTAAAGAGACTTGCCGGTAACGAGATTGAACTAGTTATTGATATACCAACAATCGAATCTCGCGCAAGTAACATACCGATGACAAAGGGAACAACGTATTTTGTTATGAGGTTTGACCGATAAAGATCTTCGTAGAATATCTGGGAGCCAATATGAGCATCCAGGTTCCGCTATTGGTTATTGACCGGAGACGTGTCTCGGTCATGTCTACATAGTTCTCGAACCCCTAGGGTCCGCACGCTTAAAGTTCGGTGACGATCGATATTATGAGTTTTGTGTTTTGATGTACCTAAGGAAGTTCGGAGTCCTGGATGTGATCACAGACGTGACGAGGAGTCTCAAAATGGTCGATACGTAAAGATCGATATATTGGATGACTATGTTCGGACACCGAAAAGGTTCCGGAAGGTTTCGGACATATATCGGAGTACCGGGGGTTACCAGAACCCCCCCCCCCCTGGGGGGGGCTTAATGGGCCTACATGGGCCTTAGTGGAAATAGAGGGAAGCAAGGGGAGTGTGGGGCGCGCCCCCCAAGGCCCAAACCGAATTGGTTTAGGGCAAGGGGGCCGGCCCCCTCTTTCCTTCTCCTCCTCTCCCTTTCCTTCCCCCTCTCCTACTCCTACTAGGAATAGGAGGAGTCCTACTCCTAGTGGGAGTAGGAGTCTGCTACCTCTTAGCACTGCATTGGATTTCCCCGAAGAGGAAGGGATGATTTAGTAAAGTAGCGTAAGTATATCCCTCCATTTTTGAGAACCAAGGTATCAATCTAGTAGGAGGCTACGCTCAAGTCCCTCGTACCTACACAAAAACAATAGCTCAACGCAACCAACGTGCTTAGGGGTTGTCAATCCCCTCACGGTCACTTACGAAAGTGAGATCTGATAGAGATGATAAATAATATTTTTGGTATTTCTGGTATAGAGATGCAAAGTAAATAAAGTAAAAGCAAAGCAATAATAAAGTAATGGAGATTGATATGATGAGAAAGAGACCCGGGGGGCATAGGTTTCACTAGTGGCTTCTCTCAAGAGCATAAGTATTCTACGGTGGGTGAACAAATTACTATTGAGAAATTGACATAATTGAGCATAGTTATGAGAATATCTAGGTATGATCATGTATATAGGCATCACGTCCGAGACAAGTAGACCGAAACGATTCTGCATCTACTGGTATTACTCCACTCATCGACCGCTATCCAGCATGCATCTAGAGTATTAAGTTAAAAACAGAGTTACGCCTTAAGCAAGATGACATGATGTAGAGGGATAATTTCATGCAATATGATAAAAACCCCATCTTGTTATCCTCGATGGAAACAATACAATATGTGCCTTGCTGCCCCTTCTGTCACTGGGAAAGGACACCGCAAGATTGAACCTAAAGCTAAGCACTTCTCCCATGGCAAGAAAAAACAATCTAGTAGGCCAAACCAAACTGATACTTCAAAGAGACTTGCAAAGATAACCAATCATACATAAAAGAATTCAGAGAAGATTCAAATATTATTCATAGATAGACTGGATCACAAACTCACAATTCATCGGTCTCAACAAACACACCGCAAAAATAAGATTACATCGAATAGATCTCCACAAGAGAGGGGGAGAACATTGTATTGAGATCGAAAAAGAGAGAAGAAGCCATGTAGCTACTAGCTATGGACCCGTAGGTCAGAAGTAAACTAATCACACTTCATTGGAGGGGCTTGGATGATGATGTAGAAGCCCTCCGTGATCGATGCCCCCTCCGGCGGAGCTCCGGAACAGGCCCCAAGATGGGATCTCGTGGATACAGAAAGTTGTGGTGGTGGAATTAGGTTTTTGGCTCTGTCCCCGATCGTTTGGGGGTACGTGGATATATATAGGAGGAAGAAGTACGTAGGTGAAGCTTCGAGGGGCCCACGAGGCAGGGGGCGCACCCTAGGGGGGTGCCCCTACCCTCGTGACCACCTCGTGGCTTTCTTGACGGAGGGTCCAAGTCTCCTAGATCATATCTGATGAGTAAATCACGTTTCTGAAGGTTTCATTCCGTTTGGACTCTGTTTGATATTCCTTTTCTTCGAAACCCTAAAACAGGCAAAAAACAGCAATTCTGAGCTGGGCCTCCGGTTAATAGGTTAGTCCCAAAAATAATATAAAAGTGGAAAATAAAGCCCAATAATGTCTAAAACAGTAGATAATATAGCATGGAGCAATCAAAAATTATAGATACGTTGGAGACGTATCAAGCATCCCCAAGCTTAATTCTTGCTCGTCCTCGAGTAGGTAAATGATAAAAACAGAATTTTTGATGTGGAGTGCTACTTGGCATAATTTTAATCTAATTCTTCTTAATTGTGTTATGAATATTCAGATCCGAAAGATTCAAGACAAAAGTTCATATTGACATAAAAATGATAATACTTCAAGCATACTAACTAAGCAATTATGTCTTCTCAAAATAACATGGCCAAAGAAAGTTCATCCCTACAAAATCATATGGTTTAGTCATGTTTCATTTTCGTCACACAAGAATGCTATCATCATGCACAACCCCGATGACAAGCCAAGCAATTGTTTCATACTTTAGTAATCTCAAACCTATAAACTTTCACGCAATATATGAGCGCGAGCCATTGACATAGCACTATGGGTGGAATAGAATATAATGAGGGGGTTATGTGGAGAAGACAAAAAAGGAGAAAGTCTCACATCAACGAGGCTAATCAATGGGCTATGGAGATTCCCACCGATTGATGTTAATGCAAGGAGTAGGGATTTCCATGCAACAGATGCACTAGAGCTATAAATGTATGAAAGCTCAACAAAAGAAACTAGTGGGTGTGCATCCAACTTGCTTCCTCACGAGGACCTAGGGCACTTGAGGAGGCCCATTGTTGGAATATACAAGCCAAGTTCTATAATGAAAATTTTCCACTAGTATATGAAAGTGATAACATGAGATACTCTCTACTATGAAGATCGTGGTGCTACTTTGAAGCACAAGTGTGGTAAAAGGATAGTAACATTGTCCCTTCTCTCTTTTTCTCTCATTTTTTTGGCCTTCTCTTTTTTATGGCCTTTCTCTTTTTTTTGGCCTTCTCTTTTTTTATGGCCTTTTTTTATTATTTATTCCTCACTTGGGACAATGCTCTAATAATGATGATCATCACACTTCTATTTATTTACAACGCAATGATTACAACTCGATACTAGAACAAAGATGATTCTATGTGAATGTCTCCGGCGGTGTACCGGGATATGCAATGAACCAAGAGTGACATGTATGAAATAATTATGAACGGTGGCTTTGCCACAAATACTATGTCAACTACATGATCATGCTAAGCAATATGACAATGATGAATGTGTCATGATGAACGGAATGATGGAAAGTTGCATGGCAATATATCTCAGAATGGCTATGGAAATGCCATAATAGGTAGGTATGGTGGCTGTTTTGAGGAAGATATATAAGGAGGTTCATGTGTGAAAGAGCGTATCATATCACGGGGTTTGGATGCACCGGCGAAGTTTGCGCCAACTCTCAATGTGAGAAAGGGCAATGCACGGTACCGAAGAGGCTAGCAAGGATGGAAGGGTGAGTGTGCGTATAATCCATGGACTCAACATTAGTCATAAAGAACTCACATACTTATTGCAAAAATCTACAAGTCATCAAAACCTCGGCATTACGCGCATGCTCCTAGGGGGATAGATTGGTAGGAAAAGACCATCGCTCGTCCCCGACCGCCACTCATAAGGAAGACAATCAAATAACACCTCATGTTTCAAATTTGTTGCATACGTTTACCATACATGCATGCTACGGGACTTGCAAACCTCAACACAAGTATTTCTAAATTTCACAACTACTCAACTAGCATGACTTTGATATTTTTACCTCCATATCTCAAAACAATCATCAAGCATAAAACTTTTCTTAGTATTCAACACACTCATAAGAAAGTTTTATTATTAATTTTGCATACCAAGCATATTAGGATTTTAAGCAAATTACCATGCTATTAAGACTCTCAAAATAATCTAAGTGAATCATGAGAGATCAATAGTTTCTATAAAACAAATGCACCACCGTGCTCTAAAAGATATAAGTGAAGCACTAGAGCAAAACTATAAAGCTAAAAAGATATAAGTGAAGCACATAGAGTATTCTATCAAATTCCAAATCATGTATGGCTCTCTAAAAATGTGTGTGTACAGCAAGGATTATTGTGGTAAATTAATAAGCAATGACACAAATCATAAAAGACGCTCCAAGCAAAACACATATCATGTGGTGAATAAAAATATAGCTCCAAGTAAAGTTACCGATAGAAGTAGACGAAAGAGGGGATGCCTTCCGGGGCATCCCCAAGCTTTGGCTTTTAGGTGTTCTTAGATTATCTTGGGGGTTCCATGGGCATCCCCAAGCTTAGGTTCTTGCCACTTCTTGTTCCATAATCCATCAAATCTTTACCCAAAACTTGAAAACTTCACAACACAAAACTTAAAATAGAAAATCTCGTGAGCTCTGTTAGCGAAAGAAAACAAAAGACCACTTCAAGGTACTGTAATGAACTCATTATTTATTTATATTGGTGTTAAACCTACTGTATTCCAACTTCCCTATGGATTATAAACTATTTTACTAGCCATAGATTCATCAAAATAAGAAAACAACACACAAAAAATAGAATCTGTCAAAAACACAACAGTCTGTAGTAATATGTAGCTAGCACAAGATCTGGAACCCCAAAAATTCTAAAATAAATTTCTGGACGTGAGGAATTTATCTATTAATCATCTTCAAAAAGAATTAACCAAATAGCACTTTCCAAATAAAAATGACAGCAGTTCTCGTGAGCGCTAAAGTTTCTGTTTTTTTACAGCAAGTTCAACAAGACTTTCCCCAAGTCTTCCCAACGGTTCTACTTGGCACAAACACTAATTAAACACAAAAAACACAACCAAAACATAGGCTAAATAATTTATTTATTACTAAACAGGAGAAAAAAGCAAAGAATAAAAATAAAATTGGATTGCCTCCCAACAAGCGCTATCGTTTAACGCCCCTAGCTAGGCATAACAAGGAAGAATAGATCTAGGTATTGCCATAATAATAAGATAGATTGTTAAAACTCATTTCATATTCTCTATGTTCAGTAGCAACTTTTATTTGAGGCAAGAAAAAGTAATCAAAAGGGCTAAATTTGTTGGGACAAAAGTCTCCAAGATCAACCTTGGGAGGTATAGGTTCCTCCTTTGGTCCTTCATATTGCACAACCAATTCATCATTATAAGCATTCTTTTGACAGAACTTTGTGAGCCTATATTCAAGAGAATATCCCAATTCATTATCTCGAATAGCTAAATCATCATTAAGTTCATAAATTCTATCAACTAAAACATTGGTAGGAACCCTTTTTCTAAGATTTTCATTGAAAGCAACATAGTCTAGAGATTGAAAACGCATTATTTCTTCTTGATCAAAGAGGATAGTCTCTATGGGATGACGGCAAGCATCCACCCTATAATGCGCAAAGATTTCTTTGGCCTCTTTAATTATGAATCAAAACTCATGAGCCAAAAAGATAGTAATGGCACGCTTAATAGAAGAATGCTCAATATTAGAAAATTCTAGGAAAATCCTTTGTATAGAAGGATGCAAGTGCTCAAGTTCAACTACAAGCATGGCAATAGCGTCCTCAAGACTACTAGTTCTATGAAGAATAGAACTACCCATAGAAGGTAAAGCACCGGCACAAGTAAAGAAATCTTGAACAACTCCCTTACCAATAATATTACCGCTACCAACACAAAATCTTTTTATATGTGAGATAGTGGGTTCTTTAGTAGGAGCATCAAAATTATTATCGACAATAGTATCCCCAATTTTAGACATAGAGGCAGAAGGTAAAGAACTAGCCATAATGACAAGCAAGCAAACCAACACACGAGCAAACAAAGAGCAAACGGGCAAAAGAGGCAAATAGAGAGGGAGGATAGAGAGAGAGGGCGAATAAAATGGCAAGGGTGAATTGGGGGGAGAGGAAAACGAGAGGCAAATGGCAAATAATGTAATGCGAGAGATAGGGATTGTGATGGGTACTTGGTATGTTGACTTTTGCGCAGACTCCCAGGCAACTGCGCCAGAAATTCTTCTTGCTACCTCTTGAGCACTGCGTTGGATTTCCCGAAGAGGAAGGGATGATGCAGCAAAGTAGCGTAAGTATTTCCCTCAGTTTTTGAGAACCAAGGTATCAATCCAGTAGGAGGCTACGCTAAAGTCCCTCGTACCTACACAAAAACAATAGCTCAACGCAACCAACGCTCTTAGGGGTTGTCAATCCCTTCATGGTCACTTACGAAAGTGAGATCTGATAGAGATGATAAATAATATTTTTGGTATTTTTGGTACAGATGCAAAGTAAATAAAGTAAAAGCAAAACAATAATAAAGTAATGAAGATTGATATGATGAGAAAGAGACCCAGGGGCCATAGGTTTCACTAGTGGCTTCTCTCAAGAGCATAAGTATTCTATGGTGGGTGAACAAATTACTGTTGAGCAATTGACAGAATTGAGCATAGTTATGAGAATATCTAGGTATGATCATGTATATAGGCATCACGTCCGAGACAAGTAGACCGAAACGATTCTGCATCTACTACTATTACTCCACTCATCGACCGCTATCCAGCATGCATCTAGAGTATTAAGTTAAAAACAGAGTAACGCCTTAAGCAAGATGACATGATGTAGAGGGATAATTTCATGCAGTATGATAAAAAAACATCTTGTTATCCTCGATGGCAATAATACAATACGTGCCTTGCTGCCCCTTCTGTCACTCGGAAAGGACACCGCAAGATTGAACCCAAAGCTAAGCACTTCTCCCATGGCAAGAACAACCAATCTAGTAGGCCAAACCAAACTAATAATTCGAAGAGACTTGCAAAGATAACCAATCATACATAAAAGAATTCAGAGAAGATTCAAATATTATTCATAGATAGACTGGATCATAAACCCACAATTCATCGGTCTCAACAAACACACCGCAAAAAGAAGATTACATCAAATAGATCTCCACAAGAGAGGGGGATTGTATTGTAATGAAATCCAAAGAGAGAGAAGAAGCCATCTAGCTACTAGCTATGGACCCGTAGGTCTGAAGTAAACTACTCACACTTCATTGAAGGGGCTTGGATGATCATGTAGAAGCCCTCTGTGATCAATGCCCCCTCCGGCGGAGCTCCGAAACAGGCCCCAAGATGCGATCTCGTGGATACAGAAAGTTGCGGCGGTGGAATTAGGTTTTTGGCTCCGTCCCCGATCATTTGGGGGTACGTGGATATATATAGGAGGAAGAAGTACGTCGGTGGAGCTTCGAGGGGCCCACGAGGCAGGAGGGTGCGCCCTAGGGGGGCGCCCCCTACCCTCGTGACCACCTCGTGGCTTTCTTGACAGAGGGTCCAAGTCTCCTGGATCTTATCTGATAAGTAAATCACGTTTCCGAAGGTTTCATTCCGTTTGGACTCCGTTTGATATTCCTTTTCTTCGAAACCCTAAAACAGGAAAAAAACAGCAATTCTGGGTTGGGCCTCCGGTTAATAGGTTAGTCCCAAAAATAATATAAAAGTGTAAAATAAAGCCCAATAATGTCTAAAACAATAGATAATATAGCATGGAGCAATCAAAAATTATAGATACGTTGTAGACGTATCAGACTCCCCCTTGGCGCGCCTCTCCCTGGCCGGCCGCCTCCCCCCCCTTGCTCCTTTATATACGGGGGACCTCATAGACAGAATTGATCATTGATCCCTTAGCCGTGTGCGGTGCCCCCCTCCACCATAATCCACCTCGATCATATCGTAGCGGTGCTTAGGCGAAGCCCTGCGTCAGTAGCATCATCATCACCGTCACCACGCCGTCGTGCTGACGAAACTCTCCTGTGGAGCTTTGCTGGATCGGAGATCATGGGACGTCATTGAGTTGAACGTGTGCCGAACTCGGAGGTGCCGTGCGTTCGGTACTTGGATCAGTCAGATCGTGAAGACGTACGACTACATCAACCGCTTGTGCTAACGCTTCCGCTTTCGGTCTACGAGGGTACGTAGACACACTATCCCCTCTCGTTGCTATGCATCACCATGATCCTGCGTGTGCGTAGGAATTTTTTTGAAATTACTATGTTCCCCAACACTAGCTTCACTAAGATCTCAAGGGCTAACTCGACGAACTCACAACACAAAGGACACAAGATTTATACCGGTTCGGGCCACCATTCTGGTGTAATACCCTACTCCAGTGTGGTCGTGGTGGATTGCCTTTTGGGCTGAGGATGAATAGTACAAGGGGAAGAACAGCCTCCTGAGGAGAGGTGTTCTTGTGCTTGGTGAACTTGTGGTTGTTTGGATCGATCCCCCCTCCTTAGCTACGGTGGTGGCTTGGTCCTATTTATAGAGGCCCTAGTACTCTCCCCAAATATTGAGCGGGAAGGGAGCCAACAACGGCCAATTCGAAAGGGGACAACTAGTATAGTTTATCCTGACAAAAGCAGTCTTCGCCTGCAAAAGGCTCTGGCGGTGACGCCGCCTTGGGCTCCATGGTGACCTCCGTCTTGCCGTCTACTGGTCTTGGTCTCGTTGCACCGATATGAAAATCTTTGCTTGACGCCTCGGTACTCCGCGCCTGCGCATGCTTCCTTAGCACCAAAGAGGAAACAAGGACATTGTGCACGCTGGGCCCGCCTGGCGCCCGCCTGGCCTTGGTCGTCATGGCTCACGTCATTGGAACCTCGTGAGGTTTGCCTTGCCTTGAACTCTCCGCCCCTCTCGAACCAGCCTGGTGAGGACGCTCCTGAGGAGGTCTTGTGTCGTCCGCCTCACGAGGCTTGGCCCCTCGCGAGGGTCTTGAATACTTGTTAGAGAAGATGGGTTGTACGGGCCCGCTTCTTAGAGCCACGCCGTGGGCCGCAGGCAGGCAAGTCTGGGGACCCCGTTCCTAGAATGTTGACAGCGAGAATTCCATGGAAGCTACAATGGAGACGCCGAGGGCTGGGGGGTAACAAGAAAATTCAAAGATCGGTGCAAGCACAACCAAAGGAAGCAAAGGCCAACTTACGCACAAAGTTAAAAAGCCGAAAGTCACTTTCACGCAACTATTGAAAATATCAGAAGATAAGTGAGGAGAATAGTGCTTATCGGCCAACTAATGCAAAGGCATCAAGATCACCCCATAGGCGTAAATCCAAGGATCGATATTGGCAGGAAGAGAATTTTAATGCAACTTGTTCATATCCTTATTTTGTGCCGCCAATGTCAATGCCATGGATACCTTCCTATCATCATGTAAATTCATATCTATCGTGGGACAGGTATGATACAAGGGCGTATTCTTCATCTTATTTTAGACCATCTCACAAACATTATGCAGCTCCAAAAAGATCAACATTTGAACAATCACATGTCAAAGACCGTTTCAATCATAAGGGATCGGTCCGGATCTCAATATACAAGGGCATATGATCTCAGATGAAAAAGAGCCAAATAAAGTGTTGACATTGGCTACAAAAGGCAATGAGGCAAGGCAATCAAGTGCCAAATCTGAAGGGAAGAAATTGAGAGTGCACAAGGTAAAACAAGAGTTGCCATTACTTCAAACAAAATCGCAGTCGGGGTGCCCACTCGGCTTATCGTATTGGCAAAAGAAGAAATTGCAAAAGCTTAGTGCACGAGAACTTGAAAAGAGAAACATGGCATGGGTTCCCAAAGGAGGTACTCAAAATAAGAAATATGTGCAAACTTACATTACAAGAAGTGCGGCAAATGTTGAAACTATGAAGGAAAAGAGTGAAAACTATGAAGGACCAAGCCAAAGGTCTCAAAATCTTCGGTCCACACATTATCCATTTTCTTCAACTATGTCATTGATGCCTATGCCATGGAATTCGTCATTAGGTATGATTGGTTACCCGCAATGGGCTTATTTTAATTCATGGATGCAATATAATTTCTTACATCATGAAAGGGTATTACCAAATCATCATACGTTTGATTAGCTTCACTTTTGTTGCTAATCTAAATGGCCCATATATACTTATCGTCCTAAGCACGTACAAATGGTCGATGGAGTGTTGACATCATCCTTAGAAAGAGCATTGTGCAAGTTATTTTTCGGCACGCAAGTTTTGCCGAAAACTGGGGGGCATGTGTTGACACCAAATTTTGGCATGGTCGAAAATATAATTAAGAAGGCCTCAAATGGAAAAGTGCTCAAAGTGAGAAAGTTCTATATCATCAAAAGGAGAAACTTTGATATTTTGGCCATAGCTATCCGGTCTCATCTCTAAGGCCGAAAATATGTTCGAAGTACTGAGATTTAATATCCAGAACACTATTCGGCTGATTACGCCCCCAAGATGGTCTCATATGAGAAAACTTTCTACACGAGTTGTCTTTGTCTTGTCGAAACGGTCGATTTGGATATAAAAACGTGTAAATCGGAGTTCGTATGCAAAAGTTACAGGTAAAACAGTGTGCTGCAAAAGTCTGTCCCAGAAGTTCTGGGCAATTTCCGGGGAGGTTCCGGGATAAACCGAAAGTTTGCACGCGGTGCGCCCCGAAAACTGGAGTTTTAACATTACTTGCAGATTTGCGGGCCCGAATTCAACCTCAAGATGACCTTGGATGAAAAAGTGATGAACTGACGAGTTTTTCTCCATTGCAAGATCTACAATTTTGCTTTTGGGACCATCGTGATCTGAAGTCGTATGCGACCTGCAGATTCAGTGCAAGAGGGTTATTTGATATAATTTGAGCCCGGAAGTTCCGGGCCAGACCGGAAGTTCTGGCCCACGTAGTCCGAGTTAGGATAACTTTTGATGATTTGGACGCGATTTGAGTCCTTTTCTTGTACGAGAAGTCCAGCTGCCTCATATATATGTAAGGGGTGACGGTCGATTGAACAACACACAATCGACAAATCAATCTATCATCTTTTACCTTTACTTTTATCTTCTCCATTGTTCTTCTCCTTCCTCAATCTTCGTTCGTTCTTCTTCATTGTAGGGTGACGAACCTCGGGGCCCTAAGGGCGATTAGGTCGACCTAGGGCAGCCCATAGCCGCCGAGCATCCTGACGGGGTCCCTTCCAGGCGTGTGGGATTTCGGGTCTACAAAAGCGTCCGCCGGATTGTCTTGCATACCACGCTTCTGGTGGGTCTCCTTCGACATGAGCTACGATGCATCACCCCGGCGTCGAGGTTATACGGTGACGTGTTCAGGTGCGATCACCAGAAGGTTTGGTCTGCATCTGCCGGTATGTCGGTGTCCTCCTGTAGGACTTCCACCTCACAATAGACGTAGAGACTACCGTCCTCGCCATCAACGGAGAGATGCTCCTGGCCACGGAACATGTCAGGGAGAGGTAGCTCCCAGCATCTGCAAGTAGCCATGGACGATAGAGAGGGCCAAGCGAGGAAGACGATGGCGTCGCCGCTCCACGACTGGGCGATCCTCCATTGGTCCGCCAGGTTTTGGATCCTGAGGGTGGCCACGGCGATGACGTCTATGGCGGCGTCGGTGTGGAGTAGCTCAAGGGAGACGGACACAAGTTGCTTGTCGTCGAAGCCACAGGAGAGAGCCCAGATGTGGCCGCCGGCCTCGAAGTCGGCGGACCTGATGGCCTCCCGCCTGCTGTAACCGCGGATGCGCATCAGGTGTGTGCCACGGACCAGCGCCGCCCCGTGCGTCACCGTCGTTTTCGCCATTGATCCCGTCACCGGCCGGCTGGCCTGGTTTAATTGCTAATTCACTAGATCCATCAGCGATCGATGATCCCGATCGACTATCGAGGCTTCATTTTACTCTGTTTTTCCGGTGTTGGTTTGTATGTCAGTTTGATCCAGTATGTATCTATACGGCACGACCAGCACACGATATATGCAACTACGAACCGGTCCCAAATAGGTGTCCTTATCGGTCTCGGTCGATCGTCTCTACCCAAACTGTTCTGATCGATCTATGGATTCCTAAAAAAACGGATTCCCGGTATAGGCCCTGTTTGGATACTCTAACTCAGTTAGAAGTTATTAGAGTTAGATTCTAACCCTGAACTAACTCTAACCAAAGAGGTGTTTAGATGGCAGGGTTAGATTGACAATAAATACACCATCTTAATCATTTGGCTTCTTTAGACCCTCTTTCCTGCCGGATTTGGTGCGGCCGGCTCTTATGTGGCCTCCTCCCGCTCACAATTGACATAAACAAATGATCTTTACAAATCAAGAGTCCAAAACATGATAAATTTTATTTTGTTGACATGAGCTAACTCATTATGGAAGGCATTCATGTTGATATCTTCAACAAGAGGTTCGTCTTCTGGCCATGCGGATGCAGAAGAACTAGGCATTGGGTTATAATTTGCATCCGCATCACAGGCATCAAATTCCCTATCCGCATCACAGGCATCAAATTCCCTATCCGCAATTCTGCTCTCCCGAATGAAATTATGAAGAGCCATACAAGCAACAATAATTCTACTTTGCTTGTCCTCCAGAAATTTTGGCATGTTCAATAGAATCCTAAATTTCATCTTCAACACTCCAAAGGATCACTCAACGACATTCCTAACTTTGACATGTGCATGGTTGAAGGTTTCTTTCATACCTTGTGGCGGCGGGCCGTTTTGCCATTGTTGCACATGGTACCTTGTACATCTGTATGGTGAAAGGTAGCCCGGCCGGTTTGGGTGCCCCGCATCAACCACATAATACTTACCTACATATTGTGAAAGGCACACAATGAGACTTAGATGAACAAGTGTAATTGGATAAAAAATGTTGCAAGACAGTTCAAGTAGCAAACCTGGTGGTGGATGTGGAAATTTGTGATGATGAGTAGTTATGGCATCTTTGAAAACTCTCATTTCATGTGTTGAACCAGGCCATCTCAACATCACAAATGTAAATCTCATGTCGAAATCACAAACAACAAGCACATTCTGACTGGTCTCATTGTGCCTATTCAAGTATGGAGCCCTCTTACTCTTATCCACCACAACATTCACATGTGTCCCATCATTGTGCCCGTTCAAGCACATTCTAACTGAAACTACCCCACCTGTTTGGATCCTTTTGAGCTATTTGAGCCCAAAACAACTCAAACTAACACTAACTCTAGGATCCAAACAGGGCCATAGACGTGCTTCTACTTGGATACTGTCAAAACCTATCATGCCAATACTAACCCCCATGCACTTGAAGTATCCACAAATACGGCAAAACTCTACAATAGATGTATATATGAAATACATATCTATGTGACCTCGTTTGACTACATGTTGCTAAGAGGAAATTGCACAAACATACAACTTTTAGGGCGGATGTAACACAAACCCACAAGTCTAGGGCTAAGGTTTTTTCTTAGGGCTAGCTCGGCTTCACAGGTGTGGGCTAACTGGGCCGTGTCAGACTGCATCGCCTTTTTCTTTTGCGAGCGGAGACTGCATCGTCTTTAGATCAAGTGTTATCCTTCTTCAGAGAACAAACGGCCAGGGTTGAAGCTCACGACAATGATGGATGGCTCACGGCGCTCGCCATCCCTTGAGGCGTTATTTTTTTGACGAAAAGCAGCCTTAGTGCTGATTTCATTGCAATAAGAGAGAAAGGCCAAGACGGCCAGGTTACAAGGTTACAAGGTTAGAGCCCGCTAGTAGTTAGGTATGTACAGCCTAGGGTCAGCTAGAGTACGGTGGTGTCGCAGCTAGTCTGGCGGCATCCACATCGCTCCGACGAGGCCCGCCGTGCGCCATAGCTGGAGCTCCTCGTTGATCAGTGAGCAGACCTCAGTGATCGCGGAAGCACGTTGCTCGAAGATCCTAGCGTTTCTCTCCTTCCAAACGTGCCACCAGGTGTAGATGACAAGACCGTTGATTTTTAGTCTTTCCTCTTTGGATAGGCTATGGACAGAGCTAAACCACCAATCTTCAAGTGAAGGCTCGTCCGCGCTTGGCAGGCGGATTTGTACTTGTAGCTTCTGTGAGATCAGCATTCAAAGCGATCGGGTGAATTAGCATCGAGCAAAGAGGTGCAGGGCAGTCTCAGGGTGCATCTGGCACAACGTGCATGTTGGGGTGTGAGGCCAGTTCTTTGCGAGCTGGTCAGCAGTGTTGCATCGCCCTTGGATTGCCAGCCATGCATGCATTTGGCACTTTGGAGGCGTCCGCGATGACCAGATTAGCATGTTGTAGTTGGTCCGGATTCTCCCTTGAAATAGCATGTGGTAGGCCGTCCGGGCCGAGTATTCACCATCAGTCGTCCACTTCCAGCGGATGTCGTCGGGCTGAGTTGGGGAGAGATTGACTTGTGCCATGATATGCCAGACGCTTAGATAGTCCGCCATCACTTGGAAAGTTGGATTTGTTTTGATGCATGAAATCCACTTGTGATCCGCAAGCGCCATCCTTAGTGACAGATTGTGTCCTCTGCTATGCGCGTACAGCTGGGGGAAGGTGTCTCGTAGCGGTGTACCCTGCCACCAGTGAGAGTGCCAGAAGGAGACGGAGGCACCGGATCCAATTGTGATCACGGTGCTCGCAATGAAGATGCTGTGGGCAAGCTTATCAGAGGGGAAAGGCAACCCTGTCCATGGCTTGTCCGGGAGCTTGGCCTGTTGCCATAGCCAGCGCGTGCGCAGCGCGGCACCATGGTACTCGAGATTCGATATACCCAGCCCTCCAAAAGTGGTCGGCCAGCAGACGGAATTCCAATTTACCAAACATTTTCCGCCTGAAGCCGCGCTCTTGCCAGCCCAGAGTAAAGGTCGGCGAATCTTGTCAATCTTCTGGTTTAGCCACTTCGCTTGCGGGATTGCAATCATCTGAAAGGTTGGCATCGCAGATAGCACAACCCGAACAAGAACAACTCTCCCAATCAGGTTAATCAAATCGATCTTCCAACCGGAGCACTTGCCAGCAAGGCGATCGACCGCCGGCTGTAAGTCCACCCTTCGCAGCTTCTTGTCTGACAAAGGCATGCCAAGGTAAGTGCAGGGGAATGAGCCTTGTGAGCAACCTAGGATCTGTTGCAAGCCCGAGAGGTCCTGGTGCTGGCAGCAGATCGGCATGAAACTGCTTTTGCTCATATTGGTGTGCAGACCAGTCGCATCTCCAAAAAGGTGAAGGATGGAGTTGATCGCCGTCGCGTCTTCAGTCATAGGCTTGGAGAAAATGATCACATCATCCGCGTAGATTGAGGTCATGTGCCTCATGTTATGGTTCTCGAAGGGGGTTAGGATGCCATCCGAACTTGCCTTGTCCATGATTCGCGCGAGGTAGTCCATGATCAGGACAAAAAAGGAGAGGCGAGATAGGGTCTCCCTGTCGAAAACCCCTCCTGTGGTCGATCCTGGGCGAGGCCTCGCCATTGACAAGAACTTTGGTCGAGCAAGTAAGGAGAAGCGCCGCAATCCAACTTCTCCACTTTGTCCCAAAACCCCTGTGTTCAAGCAGTTGCATCAGGAACTCCCAAGAGGTGGAGCCAAACGCTTTTGAAATATCCAACTTGAGCAGGAAGGTAGGCGTGCTTTTGAGTTTGAGTGCTCTGGTCAGGCTTTGAACATAGACAAAGTTGTCATGTGTGATGTGCCTCTTTATGAAAGCATTTTGGCATGGAAGGATCAGATCCGGCATAAAAGGTTGGAGACGTCTTGCCAGGATTTTTGTCATGAGCTTGGCAAAGCTTTGTATGAGGCTGATCGGTCTGAACTTGCTAGGGTGGTTTGCCCCTCCATGTTTGGGGATGAGAATCATGAATGCGGAGTTGAGGAGGTGCAGATTTTGTGTATTGCCAGACTGGAATTTCCAAACCGCGCGCATTAAGTCACCCCTGATCACATCCCAACATGCTCTGAAGAAAAGCCCCGAGAAGCCGTCAGGTCCTGGTGCTTTCTCCGGGTGGATATCAAACAATGCGGCCTTGACCTCCTCTTCTGTGAATGGATCTTCTAGGTGTCCCAAGTCGATCGGCGGGAACGGGATGGCTCCGAGATTCAGAGTTTGGGGGCGGGCTCGATAGGTGCCAATCAGCGCTTCAAACTGGTTGTGAATGGCTGTCATCTTGGCCTGCTGATCTGCCAAAGCTGTCTCGTCAATGATCAGCGAGGGGATGAAGTTTTTCCTCCGTCGAGCAGTAGCTTTCAGGTGGAAAAATTTGGAATTGCAGTGTAACACCCCGGATGTAACTTTCCCTATTTGTACTCCAACTCTTGTCGTTTTCGGCGTTAAGTTATATTTATTTCTCGGGTTCGGGTCTTTGTCTCCGTGTGTTGTTTTCTTTTTCATGCATCTCATATCATGTCATCATGTGCATTGCATTTGCATACATGTTCATCTCATGCATCCGAGCTTTTTCCCCGTTGTCCGTTTTGCATTCCGGCGCTTCGTTCTCCTCCGGTGGTCATTTCTAGCTTTCTTTCGTGTTTGGGGATTAAACATTTCCGGATTGGACCGAGACTTGCCAAGCGGCCTTGGTTTACTACCGGTAGACTGCCTGTCAAGTTTCGTACCATTTGGACTTCGTTTGATACTCCAACGGTTAACCGAGGGACCGAAAAGGCCTCGTGTGTGTTGCAGCCCAACACCCCTCCATTTTGGCCCAAAACTCACCAAACTCTGCTCCATGTCCTAGAGCGTTCGATCACGATCGCGTGGCCGAAAACCGCACCTCATTTGGACTCTCCTAGCTCCCTCTATGCCTATATATACACCCCTCCATTTTCGGATCTCTCCCTCTCCCCGAAACCCTAAAATTCTCTCCCGCCGCCGCCGGACGTGTCCGCGCCAGGCCAGACAACGTCCGGATCGCACCCGCCGCCACTCGCAGCCACTCGCGGGGCGCCACGTGGCAGCCGGCCGCCGCCGCCGCCGCAGCGCGCCCGGCCCGCGTAG
>NC_041382.1:697968683-698020033 GCF_002162155.2 Triticum dicoccoides | reverse complement strand
GCCTCCTCGTTGCTCCGGCGAGCCCCGCTTCCTCCCCGACGCCGGCGCCGTCCAGCCGGTCCGGCGACCTCGCCCCGCCGTCCGTTTCTTCTCCGGCGACGGTCGTCATCGGGAATCGCGCCGCCGCTACAGTGTTCCGGCCCGGATCTCAGATCTGATTTTTTCCTAACCCTAGGTCATTTTTTTTCACTGTCCTAGAATTTTTTAGCTCATATGCTCCTGTTCGAGGCCTCGTAACTTTGCTTCTGTAGCTCCGATTCATGCATATAGTATATCAAAATGTTCATCTCGACGAGTACATCATTTCATTCCATTGCATCATTTTCATTTGAGCTCATCTTGATGCCCAAAATGCTGTTAGAAGGAGGCTTCGTGAGTTAATTGTCAGATCTGCTAGTTCATCTTAGACTTTTGTCATTTTTGCCATGATTATTGTGTGCATGCTATACCTGTGAGTCCTTCATATGTTTTGTTAAGCATTTTGTCTTATTTCCAGAGGTGCAACTCATCCATTTTTAGGATGTGTGTGGTGACTTGTGCAAGCTTGCAAAGTGAGGCACCCGGGAAATCTGTTTTCAAAGACTTAGTAGTTTTCACTAAGTCTGGGATTATTTAGTTCATGATGCCATATGTTCAGCTTGTTTCCTAGTGATCCGTTCCTCTTTTGAGGATGGTCAGTAAAGGAGTTTTGTTAATCATGTTATGCTCTATCCATCCATGTATTTGTTTGCAATTATGGAACACCCTAGCTTGAGTCAATCGAGCTCTACTTTTGCTTTGTTGTGAATCTGGGCAGATCGTCAACTCGTTTGCGATTTTGCCGATGCTATTGCAGTTGATCCGTGCATGCTATGCCATTGATCTTGCCATGTCTAGCTAGTATTTTGTGCCTTCTTAATGGATATATGATTGCCTTGCCATGAATTGCACTGTAGTGAGTGCATCGAGCTCGTTTACATGCCTTCGTGAGTTATATTTCAGCATGTCTCAGTTTTCACTAAGTCTGAAAACTGATTGTGTTTTAGCTATGTTCGTGTGCCCGTTAGTATATTTTGTGATCCCTTTTGGCCTCAGGTCACTTTGGGACTTTTGTTAAGCTTGTTGAGTAGCTCCATGCCATGTTCTTACTTGTCTTAATCAGGTCATGTATCATGTTGTTTTGCTGCTCCGAAGAGGGCTTCGTGATCTGAAATTTCAGACAAGTGTTAATTTCACTAAGTCTGGAATCTGTTTTGCATTTGCATTTTTGCCATGCTTGTTTGAACCTCATAATGGATGAATTGGCCGTGGCTCAGTGCTAGTCTTTTGTTAAGCATCTTGTGTGCATCCCTACCATGTATTTTGTTGTCATGTTTGGTGGCTGTAGCATGTTCATTGCATTGCATTTAGATGCCTACTTGCTGTAAATCGCAGACCGGTGTCATTTTTGAAACGGTTGCCATTTCCAAACCGTAACTCCGATTCCGATGATCTTTATATCGTTTTCAAGCGATTTCATCTCATATTTCCAGTGGCACCTTTGGAATTCCAAGTTGAGGCCAGGTTCATGCATTTCCTGTCATATCTTGCATTTTGCATCCCGCATCGCATCCCGCATAGCATATCATCATTTCATCTTATTGCTTGGTCTTGCACGTGGTTGATTGTATCATTGTTGCTTGTTTGTCTTGTTTGGGTAGAGTTGGGAGACGAGTTCGCTACCGAGGAGCCCGTTGAGTTTTCTTGTGAGTATCCAGTCAACTCTGACAACTGTGCAGGCAAGATAATCATACCCTCGAAATCACTACTATCTTTGCTATGCTAGTTTGCTCGCTCTTGCTATGCCAATGCTACGATGCCTACCTTTTGCTTGTCAGCCTCCCAATTGCCATGTCAAACCTCTAACCACCTTGTCCTAGCAAACCGTTGATTGGCTATGTTACCGCTTTGCTCAGCCCCTCTTATAGCGTTGCTAGTTGCAGGTGAAGATTGGAGGCCGTTCCTTGTTGGAACATCATTTATTTACTTGTTGGGGATATCATTATATTGCCATGTTATCTTAATGCATCTATATACTTGGTAAAGGGTGGAAGGCTCGGCCTCTCGCCTAGTGTTTTGTTCCACTCTTGCCGCCCTAGTTTCCGTCATATCGGTGTTATGTTCCCGGATTTTGCGTTCCTTACGCGGTTGGGTTATAATGGGAACCCCTTGATATTTCGCCTTGATTAAAGCTTGTCCAGCAATGCCCAACCTTGGTTTTACCATTCGCCACCTAGCCTTTTCTTTCCCTTGGGTTCTGCAGACTCAAGGGTCATCTTATTTACACCCCCGGGCCAGTGCTCCTCTGAGTGTTGGTCCACCTGTCAGCTGCCGATGGCCACCAGGGGCAACCCTGGGCTGGCCTACCCATACCTAAGACAATCTGAGTGTGCCCTGAGAAAGAGATATGTGCAGCTCCTATCGGGATTTGTCGGCACATTCGGGCGGTGTTGCTGGTCTTGTTTTAACCTGTCGAAGTGTCTTGAGTTACCGAGATACCGAGTCTGATCGGAACGTCTTGGGAGGAGGTCTATTCCTTCGTTAACCGTGAGAGCTTGTCATGGGCTAAGTTGGGACCCCCCTACAAGGATTGAACTTTCGAAAGCCGTGCCCGCGGTTATGGGCAGATGGGAATTTGTTAATGTCCGGTTGTAGATAACTTGAACCCTAATTAATTAAAATGAATCAACTGAGTGTGTTACCGTGATGGCCTCTTCTCGGCGGAGTCTGGGAAGTGGACACGGTGTTGGAGTAATGTTTGCGCAGGTTGCCTTCTAGCTTCTCGCTCGCGCTTTGCCTCCTCTTCTCGCTCTCTTTTGCGAATAAGATAGCCACCATATATGCTAGTCGCTTGCTGCAGCTCCACACATAATTGCCTTACCCTTCCTATAAGCTTAAATAGTCTTGATCGCGAGGGTGCGAGATTGCTGAGTCCCTGTGGCTCACAGATACTATAACTCCAGATGCAGGTCCAGGTGATTCCGCTCCAGGTGACGAGTACGAGCTCAAGTGGGAGTTCGATGAGGACTCTCAGCGTTATTATGTTTCCTTTTCCGATGATCAGTAGTGGTGCCTAGTTGGGGTTTGATTCAGGGCCTTGTCGCATGTTAGGTTTTCTTCTATTTTGGCGCCGTAGTCGGGCCATGAGTGTTTGTATGATGGATGTTATTTATGTACTCTGATGTGACGTGGCGAGTGTAAGCCAACTATGTATCTCCCCTTTTATTATATATATTACATGGGATGTTGTGATGATTTCCTAACTTGCGACATTGCTTTCAATGCGGTTATGTCTCTAAGTCGTGCCTCGACACGTGGGAGCTATAGTCGCATCGAGGGCGTTACAGCAGTCTCCTTCTCTGAGCCAAAGAAAGCGCGAACGCTGTCGCCACATACATCTCTCCATCACGGCCAGCCCTTGCCTCTGCATCTTGAGGAGTTTGCGAAAGGCCACCTCATCAGTCGTCAGGTTTCTGGATTCCATGGCTATATCAAGCCGCAAAATTAGCTCAGACACAATTGACACTCTCAGTTTCAGATCAGAAGATTTCTTAGCACTCCAGCGAGTTAGGGCACGCGCTGTTGCCTGCAGTCTTGCGCTGTACGTTGCGAAAGGATCGGCCGGGGGGTTCTGTATCTGCCATGCCTGCTGTACCACTTCATGGAATCCCTCCCATCTGATCCAATTCTTCTCAAACCGAAATCTTCGACAGTTCTTGAAGGAATGGTCTGAATTTAGGAGTAGCGGCGTGTGGTCGAACACCTCAGAAGAGAGGCCTTGCAACAGGGAGTTCGGGAAGAGGCTACCCCAAGCGTTGTTGTAGAGGACACGATCTAGTCCCACCAAGGTTGCCTCCTGCTGCTCATTTGACCAAGTGTAGTGCTTGCCGTGCAGGTACATGTCCTTGAGCTGAGCATCATTCATGAATTTCCTAAAAGCATTCATTAGGCCTCTGTGTACCCTGGAATTGCTCTTGTCAGACATCCGGGCAATCAGGTTGAAGTCACCAACAAAAATGATGGGATCAGATGTAACCGAAGCGATGGCCTTGAGATCGGCAAGGAAATCAAGTTTCTCGGTAGTTGATTGGGGGTCATAGACGTTTACCAAGGCCCACCGCTTCCCGGTCTTTCTGTTAGTGCAGGTGGTCATGATGAAGTGACGACTGCAAGTTGAACTGGAGACCGAGATGAGGTCAGGGTCCCATGCAGTGATCAGGCCACCACTCGCGCCTATGGCAGGCGAGAAACGAACTCTGAGCATCGAGATGAGCAGGTGTTGGCCAGGTCTTGAGGAGACACAAATTGCATTTTTGACTCTTGCAAGCAGACTATAGAACAACCATGATGTCGAACAACATCAGCGACAACCATCTTACGCGCCGGGGAGTTAAGCCCCCTGACGTTCCAAACTAGGAAGTTGCAACTATCCATGGAAACTAGCACAACAAACAACTAAGGGAGCGGCCCTACTAAGCAGCAGCAGGCACGGTCCTCTTCTTTCCCGCAGTGGCATTGAGGGCCAGGTCAGTAAGCGCCTTGATCTGGTCTGTGGTCAGCGGGTACTGGAATGAAGCCACGTAATGGGCGAGCAGGGCAAAAGCATCAGGGCTCGGCTCGTCGAACTCCTCTCCCAGGCGACGGTAGACAGTTTTCTGCGCCCTAGTCATCACCGAGTCGCTGGTGGCCTTCAACGCTAGGCGGCCACTGCACTTGACCGTCTCCGTGGACGATTGCTTGGACGATTGGCGCTTGGGGGGGACAGGCTTGAAAACCGGCCCATGAAGCAGTCCTTGGGCCACAGGAAAGGTGATGGCCTCAATGAACTCTTTGAGGCGTCCAAGCCCGCCAGCAGCCAAATTGGTACCTTGGGCATGGGGCAGAGGAGGAGCCGAAGCAGTGGCCCCGGGCGTAGGCCCAGCGCCCTCCAAAGAGTGGGCCAGAGGAGGGATCGGTGGAGGCGCCACATCCGATGCATCCTCAGGAGGGCCGAGCTCCTGTAGTGGTGCAGGTGGGGTGCACTGCCGCACCATTATTGGCAGGGCCGCCAGCGGGGTGGGGTTGGCCTCTGCCACGGCCGGGGAGGCAGCGATGGCAGCGACAGGGCTCCGAGAAGGCTGGTCGGGCAGCGACAGAGCCGACAGCAGGGGCTCCAGGGTGGCAGGCGGATCATCGATTGGGCAATCGGTGTCCTGCCCACGCGCGGGGAGCGCCACGGCCAGCAGAGGGGGTGAGGGTGGGGCCGCACCCTGCAGCCCCACGACAACCGCCGCCGGGGATAGGGCTGGGCCCAGGAGGAACGGTTGACCCTCAGCGACCACCGCGAAGCTAGGGGCGGTCACTGGGTCCATCTCGCGGTCAGCACCCGAGCCAAAGTGGGGGCCCGGTGCTGGGGCCAACAGTGGGGTCCCTCCGTCATCGGCAGGGAAGGGTCGTGGGGCAGCCGAAAGGTTGGGCTGCCCACTGGAAGCAGCAGCCTGCATGACAGGGATGCCTGGCAGGGCTGCCAGTAGAGCAACAGCGCCGGCGAAGAGGTGGTGACGACGCCGGCCACCACTCGACGAGGCAGACCCACCGAGGCACTGGAACACGTTCCCGGCGGTGTGCCTAGCGAGGACGGCCTCGCCGTCCTTCATGCCCCATCTCCAGGGATAGCGGCGTCTAGGCTCGTCGTCATCGCCGTCACTGCCGCCTAGCTGGCTCGGCGGACCGCGCCCTCTAGGCTTGGGGTAGTGCGTGAGGGAGTCGAGGTGGACGAGGACTTGTGAGTTGAGAGCTTGGGGCGGCGAGCCTAGGTCCTCCCAGGGGTTGTCGTCGACGAACTCGGCGAACCCGGCCGGTAGACCCAGCTGGTCTAGCGGCAAGGTGCCGGACACTGGCTCCATGGCGTCCAGATCGATGACCTTGGGGATTAGGTCAGGGTTGATCACCCAAGCGTACATGATGAAGTAGGAGTAGTCGAGCTTGTCGGAGGAGGAGACAACTACGGTGTGGAAGCGGCACATCGAGAGCAGGCGGACCACGTTGGTGCAGTTGGCGGCGGACGGCGAGATGCCCTCGATGAATAGGCGCACGTGATAGCGGTACGTGACCATCATGGTGAGGAAGCGCCTGCTCCATGGCCGTAACACGAGGGGCGTGCCCTGCCAGTGGATGTTCTTGTTCACCTCCAGCTCCGCACGCCATCTTGGGTTGGAGAAGCGCAGCAGGAAGGCGTCGGGGCATAGAAGATTGACGGCCAGAGCACCGTCCGGGAGCTGCGGCAGCTCGGTGTGGATCGCCTCCTTGATCCAGCTCGGCCAGACATCGATGTTGGCCCCAGCCACGATGACAATGGATGCATGGCTGAGGAGCAGCTGCTCATCCGCGGCCATCTCCGGCGAGTACTCGATCGTGGCCCTCGTGCGCTCCACCCTGCGGATGGCACCCCCGGGGGCGCAGGGGTGAGCAAGGGGTAGGAGCGAGGCATCCAAAGCCGCCGCGTCCATAGGCGTCGGCACCAAACTCCGGGCAGCCGAGGGGGCAGCAGCAGGGGCGGGTGTGGCGGGGTGGGACCTGGGTTGCACCGGCACCCGCACGGCGGGGGCGGGGTAGGGTGACGGAGGCGGAGGCGGAGGCAGTGGTGGTGATCTCGATGGCGGCGGCGGTGATGGAGGCTGGAGGGGCGCCGGATGTGGCGAGGGGAAAACAGATCCTTGCACGGGCAGGGAGGCGGAGTGCCGGCGGGGGGAGCTGCGGGAGGAGCGGAGAGCGGTCGAGGAGGGGTGGCGGTGGGCGCTGGGGCGGTAGTTGAGATGGCAAGGCAAACGGCTCAAAGCCCGTGCACTGCCGGGCGATGTGGCCGGCAATGAGGCACTTGCGGCAGCGGATCGGATTGGTGCAGCGGGCAATGAAGTGCTTGTCTGAGAGGCAGCAGAAGCACAACCGAGATGTATCCAATATATGGACCCTTGGGGGAATGGGCATCCCATGAATCGCGCGCATGCGCGCTTTCTTTTGCTTGCGCGTGCTCTGGATCTGCCAGCCCTCGCCATGCTCATCATGGCGCTGCAGCGGAGGATCGCAGTGCCATGAAGGCTGAGCTGCCAAGGTAGGTGAGCTCCCACCCCGAACCACGGCCACATTGGAAGGAGGAGGAGGGGGAAGGGATGGCGGGGAGATCGAGATAGGTGAATCTGGATCAGAGGAGCTGGCGGAGAAGTGAATGCGCTCACGCGTGCCCGGAGAAGCGCCGACATCTGGGGAGAGCGTGCCACCGCGCAGGGGCGCCGGGGTGGTGAGGCTGGGGCATGGTCTGGTGGAACGGTCAGGAGGAGTCATGGCGGGGTGGGGGCGGCAGGCACGGCGACCGAGGTGGCCGCCGAGGGGTGCTAGGGGGCGGGGTGGCGGCGGCCAAGGAGGCCGCCGGCGCTAGGCGGAGGGCACGGGAGCGAAAGCTAGGCGAAGTACTATAACACTCCTCGAGGCGTTATTTACTTTTACTGTACCATTTCACTTGTCATATTGTTCATCTCTTTTACTTGTCAGCTCGGCCTTACAAGCCAGCTCGCTCTTGATGTAAGGTATCCTTATTCTGGATCATTCATATGCAAACTCAATCATATAACTAATAGAGAATATTACAGCTGTATACTTTCCCCTTTGCCTTGCAATCCTTCGAACCCTAGTCACCAAATCGATCTCGATCCCAAAGCAAGGCATGACATGCGGCTGCGCTGTCGTGCTTGTTGGGTCGGTTGGTCTGCCTGGCCTCTTTTTCCCCTTTTCTTTCCCGTTTTTTCATTTTTTTAATTTCAAAAACCATACTTGCTCTAATCCAATTAATAAATTTAATAAAAGGTTAAATTTAATATTTTCGTTTTATGCAAATTTTATTCCTTCCAAAATAAAATTTAATAGAAGGTTAAATTTAATATATTTTTTCTTTGTTCCGGCTATGTTTGGATCGGTTAGGCTAATACTATGTTAGAAGGGAGAGGATTGGCGCAAGGGTGTGTCTAAGTCTCAGTCAACCAAGTCTCAATCAAGTGATACTTAGTAAAGAATTTTTTTGTACGAATCTCAATGCAAGATCAATGGAATATAGCATCGACTGAGTCGACTGAGACTTAGCAAATCTGTCGGCGTAATGTGTTGAATGTTGTATTGAGCCTCATGGGCGAGTATATATAGGAGTACAGACTTGAAGGACAAGAAGCAACTCCTAGAGATAACGTAGGAGACGGATTACAAATACATGTAAGCCAAATATATCTATAACAATTAGAAATCAAAGAGAGGGGCCCACCACTGGAAATAGTCCTGGCCATGGTCAGCCCGGCCCGAACGGCCCGGCCCGAAAAAGCCCGACCCGGCCCGGCCCGACGCCGCTCCCGGGCCGGGCTCGGGCCTAGATTTTGAGTCCGAAGGCCAGGCCGGGCCGGGCCCGTGCTCATCGTTTTCACGTTTTCCTGAAGGACGGGTCGGGCCTGGCCGAAGCCCGATGGGCTTTTACATGTTCGGGCCGGGCTCGGGCCCAAAAAACAGGCCCGACAGCCGGGTCAGGCTTGGGTTTTTTGCTCGCTCGGCCCAAGGTATGGCTAGGTATAACTGGAAATCAGGGGGAAGCCAATTTGTGGGGAAGAAGAGTCCGTAGGTGCGTAGGTGCTATCCGTAAGTGTAGCATTTTTTGTTAGGTAAAGATGGAAGTTAAATGGAAATTGATTGGCTCAAGGGTTTTTGTCTCATGAAACAAGGCTAATTTTCCAATCTTTACACAATATTAAACCAGACGGGCATCCACTCCCATCAAACAAACCGCAGCTCTAATACCTAAGAAATGAACGGTCTGATTCTGATAGCTACATAATCTAATTTTCCAATTGACAAAGAGCAGCACACACAATCTATAATTCTACACGTTATACTAGAGCTAAGCTAGGTGCATGCTTCATGTGTCGATCAAGACTTGAACCCTCGGTCTCACAGGACGGGGCATCCGTCCACCAGCACGCCCTTGGCGGTGGGGCAGGCGGCGAGGTCGCAGTACTCGCCCCTGGAGCCCCACCAGTCGAGCTGGTGGCCCCAGCTGGTGAGCGCGAAGTAGAGGAGCACCCCCATGATGGCCACGCCGCCGTCCATGGCCGCCGACAGCACGTAGTTGTACCGCTTCCACCACCCCTTGCGGTACCGGAACACGAAAAAGTTGAACACAAAGCCGACGAAGCCCCACGCCGTGTAGTTGAGCGCCGACGCCGGCGGCATCATGGCCGTGCCCCCCAGGATGACGGGCAGGTTGATGAGGCTGATCCAGCCGGCGTGCCGCGGCAGCGCCTTGGCGAAGAGCCACACCACCACCGGCCCGGCTAGCCCGATGAGGAAGAACCAGTTGAGCGCCGAGTAGTAGCCGAGCGGCCCGAAGATGCGGCGCGGGCCGACGAGGCCCCAGATCACGGACGCGTCGAAGAAGACGTGGTCGCCCGGGCACGTCCACGGGCTGCCCTCCGGGAGCTGGCCCTTCTCGCAGATGTGCGGCACGGTGGTCAGCAGCCACCACGCCACCACCGTGTTCACCGTCGACGCCACCACCGTCCCCACGAACTGAACATGAATTAATAATGTTGGTTGGACTTGGACGTACGTACAAGATAAATCTCTGAGAGCTTAACAATTTGTAATCGCCGTGCAGTTACGTACCTGCACCAGGAACATGGATCTTGGGGGGATCTTCATGTAGTGGCCGAGCTTGAAGTCGGTGAGGAAGGAGACGGCCTGGTTCATGCTCATGTAGCCGTACACCTTGAAGCACACGTTGGCGATGGGCTTCCCCGGCATGATCAGACCCCAGCAATACTCCGTGATGATATTCAACCCCGGCGTCTGCAATTAATCCAACGCCACAACTGATTAGCGATACGATTGTGCACGTCGACCGACGACACACGGTCGGTCAGCATAAGCATGTACTAGTACCGTGTTTGTGGTCGCGGTGATGACGCTAATGGGGAGCGTGAAGACGAAGGCTATGGCGCAGGCAATGAGGAGGCCCCACCACGGCAGCTGCACCTCCTCCTTGAACACGGTGCAGAGGACCAAGGATACCGCCATGGACACCGCGAGCAGGATGTAGAACCACCAGTTCGGTATGTCGTCGTACCTCTTCATGAGCCTCGCGTGCACGTCCATCTTGCCCTTGTACGACTCCCGGAACCTCTGGTACATCTCCGTACGAAAGGAAATGAACATACTTGCCGTAGAAGCATGCGACGTGGGTGAAGGTGGCGGCGATGGTGGCGAAGCCGAGGCCGTAGCTGACGGCGAAGAAGAGGCTGAGGTGGATCCTGCCCTGCCGCGCGTAGGCGTCCATGTCGATCTCGAACTTGTCGTTGACGATGGAGTGGATGTCGTAGAGCTGGCCGTGGGCGTCGAAGAGCTCGTTGGAGAAGAGCGGGTAGCTGCTGGCGCTGTAGAGGTTGATCACCCAGTAGGCGATGGGCAGCATGAGGTAGATGAGCAGGACGTAGCCGACGAGGACGTTGGCGGTGGCGAAGAAGGGCGTCACCAGCGGGCTCCCCAGCCAGGAGACCACCGTGGCCCAGTCGAGGGTGAAGGCGCCGATGCCGAGCCCGTTGAGGCCGGACCCGATCTGCTGCATGGTGATGGACTTGGGGAACACCCAGCACACCCACGACACGGCCGTCAGCGTCGGGAACAGGTACCCCGGCACCGTGTACCACGCGAAGCTGCAGATGAGCGCGATCAGGAAGAACTTGCCCCGCGTCATCCGCCGCTTCTCCTTCTCGTGCATCGCCCTGCCAACAGATTTCAGTCTCAGATCAGATCAGATCAGATCTATACGCATGGGCAATGCAATCTCATCGTCGTCACTTGAGTAATTGATTAGGTTACACTTGACCAAATCGATCATCGACGTAGGTACCTCATGAGAGAAACCTGCACCAGGCTCGTCGGCCACCACATGTGCGCCGGCTCCACCACGTACTTCCTCATCAGCCCTGCCCAGCCGTACCCCAGCACCTATACGTTGTATGCATGGATGGAACACCGATCAGATTCATCCATGAACCAACAGTTGATAGATCGATTGAAACACAACACGTACAAAGCAGATGTAACTGATAGGTCACCTGGGTCGTGATGACGAGGAGCAGGCTGGTGACGAAGGAGATGTTGCGCTTGTAGAAGGCCTTGATGATGGTGACGATGCCGATGGCGTAGGCGTTGCCGCCGCCGAAGGAGGCGCCGGCGTTGGCGAAGATGGAGATCAGCACGTGCTCCTTCACGTTGAAGGGCCCCGGGTTCACCGAGCACTCCCGCCCGAACACCCTGAACTTCTTCTCCGGCAGCACCCGCGACAAGAAGTGCCCGATCGGCAGCGCCGCCACCTGCACCCATCCATCCATGCATGCGCGATCCGTGAATTCCCCGTCATAATCTGCAGGCGCGGTCTACTGAGTAAGTAGAGAGTACTGACCTGGATGGTGATCTGGCTTATGATGATGGGCTCGGCGCGGTAGGCGAAGAACTGGTTGAGGAAGGAGAGGAGGGCGCAGGAGAGGAAGCCCATCGTCCACATCCGGAACGTCCATACCGGCAGCGAGTGGTCGTCAGTCACCGGCACCGTCAGCCGGACCTGCTCCACCGGAGACGCGTCGTCCTCGTCGCCGGCGCGTTCGATCTCCATTGCGGCTCGCGAGACAGATCGGAGTCTGAACAGTTCAAGAACGAGGTTGTCGCGGCTATAAATGCAAGCGGTTAGTTGAGATCCATTGACCGGAATCTGAGATTCTCTAACTAACTCGCTCCCTTTCCTGTTTTTCCGTCGACATTTCTGCGATTTTTATGTTCGTCCGATAGCGCGCAGCGGTCCCTGCATTCCTCCGGGTTTTTTTGTTTTTTTTTAAGGGAGTGCATTCCTCCGGCTGGTTTTAGTGGGCTCGTCGGTGTCTTCAAACTCGTTTGAACGAGCCCAGTAGACCACTGGGCCGCCCGTATAAAAATCATCCTGACGCGTGTCAGGCCTGGAGACGTTTTAGACTTAGAGGTTCGTGCCCTTATCTCAAAAAAAAAGGTTCTTGCCCACCTTTTCATTACAGTTTTGCTTCTCTCTTAATTCTCAGGAAAAAGAATTTGCTTCTCTCTTTCTTTTCCTCTTCTTTGTTCTCCTTCCTGTACCCCACGGAAAGTGCTCTGCTTTTAGTCCACCATTCCCTTTCAATATGTTACTAGCAATGTTCACCGTTCCTACTAGCATTTCATATTGATCTGATGAAACTGCGGTGCACATTGAACCGCGGATTGATTTCGATGAAGTATAATGTTATTTATGTAAAATATGTTCATGGCCATTCATCGTATCCATTGTTTTTGCATCTAATGGCTGAAAATGGTGGCATTGCCTAGCTTCATATCATACCCCCCCCCCCCTTCATACTGTAGTATTTTTATGATTTGTGTTTGAATTGTTTGTTTTTGTAGGTAAAATTGATGTTACCGAGAGATTCCACTCTGTATGAACTGTCATAGGGAATACGAAAATGTAGTGTGGCTTTGCCGACACCTCCAACAATAGCCGAACCTAGGCTTTGATCATCAAATCAACTAGTGAGCGACTCATGGGCATTGGCCTAAAGGTTATATGTTAACATGATTTTGATTTGTTGTGAATAAACTTCAATTTAAATTTATATACAAACATGTACCCCACTAACACGTATTAGGGATAAAGATTTAGAAGTTATTAAATCATTAGCACCACATAAAAACATTCCTCCTAGAGTAGTTGTGATGCGGGGCATCCCACGGCCATCCCCATGGACACTACCTCAGCTATCCAAGCTCCAAGTGGACCCATGACAAAGGCTCGAGCACGTGCTATTCAATCCGAGGTGACACCTCTCCTCCTTGAGCTTCCCTTACATTCGAGTGAGACATGACTACTGCCTAAGTCAGAAACACTATGTGTGATAAGGTACAACGCACAAGCCACGGAGCCGAGAGCTAAGGAAGAAGGAACATCCGACAACTCTCTGCTCAGCCCGGAACTTCCGGCCAGGAGTCCGGAACCTCCGGACGACCCGAAACTTCCGACCTCCGACGACTCAGACGAGCCCGGGCGTGTCAACTTTCTGGTTAGCCCGGAACCAGCTCGGAATCTGGCCCGGAACTTCCGGCCCCCGGACGCTAGCCCAGCTCCCATTGTGCCAACTCTCTGGTTAGGCCGGACCCTCCCCGGACCTTGACCCAGAACTTCCGGCCCCGCCTGCGCGCAGTGACTTGGGTCGAGGTGTTGGGGAACGTAGCAGAAATTCAAAATTTTCTACGCATCACCAAGATCAATCTATGGAGTAATCTAGCAACGAGGGAAGGAGAGTGCATCTACATACCCTTGTAGATCGCTAAGCGGAAGCGTTCAAGTGAACGGGGTTGATGGAGTCGTACTCGTCGTGATCCAAATCACCGATGATCCTAGTGCCGAACGGACGGCACCTCCGTGTTCAACACACGTACAGCCCGGTGACATCTCCTACGCCTTGATCCAGCAAGGGGAGAAGGGGAGGTTGGGGAAGACTCCATCCAGCAGCAGCACGACGGCGTGGTGGTGGTGGTGGAGCGTGGCAATCCTGCAGGGCTTCGCCAAGCACCGCGGGAGAGGAGGAGGGAGAGAGGCAGGGCTGCGCCATGGAGAGGTCAAAACTCATATGTTGGCAGCCCCAAAGTCCTCAAGTATATATAGGGGAGAGGGAGGGGGTGCGCCCCCTTTAGGGTTTCCACCCCAAGGGGTGCGGCAGCCCCAAACCCATCTAGGCTGGCGGCCAGGGGGGGAGAGGGGGAAACTTGCCCCCCAAGCTAGGTGGAGGCGCCCCCTCCCCAAACCCTAGGCGCCTTGGGCCCTTGTGGGGGGCGCACCAGCCCACCTGGGGCTGGTCCCCTCCCACACTTGGCCCATGCAGCCCTCCAGGGCTGGTGGCCCCACTTGGTGGACCCCCGGGACCCTCCCGGTGGTCCCGGTACGTTACCGATAGCACCCGAAACTTTTCTGGTGACCAAAACAGGACTTCCCATATATAAATCTTTACCTCTGGACCATTCCGGAACTCCTCGTGATGTCCGGGATCTCATCCGGGACTCCGAACAACATTCGGTAACCACGTATATCTATTCCCTATAACCCTAGCATCATCGAACCTTAAGTGTGTAGACCCTACGGGTTCGGGAGTCATGCAGACATGACCGAGACAACTCTCCGGTCAATAACCAACAGCGGGGTCTGGATACCCATGTTGGCTCCCACATATTCCACGATGATCTCATCCGATGAACCACGATGTCAAGGACTTAATCAATCCCGTATACAATTCCCTTTGTCTAGCGGTACGATACTTTCCCGAGATTCGATCGTCGGTATCCCGATACCTTGTTCAATCTCGTTACCGGCAAGTCTCTTTACTCGTTCCGTAACACATCATCCCGTGATCAACTCCTTGGTCACATTGTGCACATTATGATGATGTCCTACCGAGTGGGCCCAGAGATACCTCTCCGTTTACACGGAGTGACAAATCCCAGTCTCGATTCGTGCCAACCCAACAAACACTTTCGGAGATACCTGTAGTGTACCTTTATAGACACCCAGTTACTTGTGACGTTTGGCACACCCAAAGCACTCCTACGGTATTCGGGAGTTGCACAATCTCATGGTCTAAGGAAATGATACTTGACACTAGAAAAGCTTTGGCATACGAACTACACGATCTTTGTGCTAGGCTTAGGATTGGGTCTTGTCCATCACATCATTCTCATAATGATGTGATCCCGTTATCAACGACATCCAATGTCCATGGTCAGAAAACCGTAACCATCTATTGATCAACGAGCTAGTCAACTAGAGGCTTACTAGGGACATGGTGGTGTCTATGTATCCACACATGTATCTGAGTTTCCTATCAATACAATTCTAGCATGGATAATAAACGATTATCATGAACAAGGAAATATAATAATAACCAATTTATTATTGCCTCTAGGGAATATTTCCAACAGTCTCCCACTTGCACTAGAGTCAATAATCTAGTTCACATCGCCATGTGATTAACACTCACAGGTCACATCGCCATGTGACCAACATCCAAAGAGTTTACTAGACTCAATAATCTAGCTCACATCACTATGTGATTAACACTCAATGAGTTCTGGGTTTGATCATGTTATGCTTGTGAGAGAGGTTGTAGTCAATGGGTCTTGCCATATTCAGATCCCTATGTATTTCGCAAAACTTTATATCGTAGATGCTGCTACCACGTTCCACTTGGAGCTATTCCATATTATTGCTCCATTATACGTATCCGGTATCTCTACTCAGAGCTATCCGGATAGGTGTTAAGCTTGCATCGACGTAACTCTTTATGTCGAACTCTTTATCACCTCCATAACCGAGAAAACTTTTCCTTATTCCTCTAAGGATAATTTTGACTGCTATCTGGTGATCCAGTCCTAGATCACCTTTGTACCCTCTTGCCAGACATGTGGCAAAGCACACATCAGGTGCGGTACTCAGCATGGCATACCGTATAGAGCCTATGACAAGAGCATAGGGGACGACCTTCGTCCTTCCTCTTTCTTCTACCGTGGTCAAGCTTTGAGTCTTACTCAACTTCACACCTTACAACTCAGGTAAGAACCCCTTCTTTGACTGATCTATTTTGAACTCCTTCAAAAACATGTCAAGGTGTGTGTTCTTTGAAAGTATCATCAGGCGTTTTGATCTATCTCTATAGATCTTGATGCCCAATATGTAAGTAGCTTTATCCAGGTCTTCCTTTGAAAAACACTCTTCAAACAACCGTTTATGCTTTCCAGAAATTCTACATTATTTCGGATCTACAATATGTCGTCCACATATACTTATCAGAAATGTTGTAGTGCTCCCACTCACTTTCTTGTAAATACAAGTTTCTAGCAAACATTGTATAAACCTAAAAGCTTTGATCACTCCATCAAAGCATATATTCCGACTCCGAGATGCTTGCTCTAGTCCATAGAAGGATTGCTGGAGCCAGCATACCTTTTAGCATCCTTAGGATCGACAAAACCTTTTATTGTATCACATACAACCTTTTCTTACGAAAACTGGTAAGAAAACTTGTTTTGACATCCATCTGTAAGATTTCATAATCAAAAAATACAGCTAATGCTATCATGATTCCGACGGACTTAAGCATCGCTATGGGTGAGAAATTCTCATCGTAGTCAACTCCTTGAACTTGTGAAAAGACTCTTTCCCACAAGTCGAGCTTCATAGACAGTAACATTACCGCCCACGTCCGTCTTCTTCTTAAAGATCCATTTATCTCAATGGCTTGCCGATCATCGGGCAAGTCCACCAAAGTCCATACTTTGTTCTAATATATGGATCCTATCTCGGATTTCATGGCTTCTAACCATTTGTCGAAATTCGGGCCCACCATCGCTTCTCCATAGCTCATAGGTTCATTGTTGTCTAACAACATGATATCCAAGACCGGATTACCGTACCACTCAGGAGTAGTACATATCCTTGTCAACCTACGGGGTTCGATAGCAACTTGATCTGAAGCTTCATGATCACTATCATTAACTTCCTATTCAACAGATGTAGGCTCCATAGAAAACATCTTTCTGTGTTGCATCACTCTCTGGTTGAAATAAAGGTTCGACAACCTCATCAAGTTCTATCTTCCTCCCACTCAATTCTTTCGAGAGAAACTCCTTCTCGAGAAAGGACCCGTTCTTAGCGACAAACAATTTGCCCTCGGATCTGAGATAGAAGGTATACCCAACTGTCACCTTTGGGTATGCTATGAAGATGTGTTTGTCCGCTTTGGGTTCGAGCTTCTCCGGCTGAAGCCTTAAGCATCGCAGCCCCAAACGAAACGGCAACTTTGGTTTCTTGCCAAACCAATGTTCACACGATGTCGTCTCAACGGACTTAGATGGTGTCCTATCTAAAGTGAATGCAGTTGTCTTTAACGCGTAACCTCAAAATGAAAACGGTAGATCGGTAAGAGACATCATAGATCGCACCATATCTCATAAGGTTCGATTACGACGTCCGGACACACCATTATCCTGTGGTGTTCCAGGTGGCTTCAACTGTGAAACAATTCCACAATGTCTTAAGTGTTTGCCAAACTTATAACTCAGAAATTCTCATTGATCAGATCACAGGAATTTGATCTTCTTGTTACGATGATCCTTAACTTCACTCTGAAATCGCTTGAACTTTTCAAACGTTTCAGACTTGTGCTTCATTAAGTAAATATACCTATATCTACTCAAATCGTCAGTGAAGATGAGAAAATAGCGATATCCACCGCACGCTTCAATTCTCATTGGATCACACGCATCAGCATGTATGATTTCCAACAAGTCACTTGCCCGTTTCATTGTACCTGATAACGGGGTCTCAGTCATCCTGCCCATGAGGCATGGCTCGCATGTGTCAAGTGATTCAAAATCAAGTGACTCCAAACATCCGTAGACATGGAGTTTCTTCATGCATCTTACGCCAATATGACCTAAGCGGCAGTGCCACAAGAAAGTGCTACTATCATTATTAACTCTACATCCTTTGGCGTGAACATGTGTATTACCACGGCCGAGATTCAATGAACCATTCACATAGGGTGCATGACCATGAAAGGTATTATTCATGTAAACAGAATAACCATTATTCTCTAATTTAAATGAATAACCGTATTGCAATGAACATGATCTAATCATATTCATGCTTAACATAGACACCTGATAACATTTATCTAGGTTCAATACTAATCCCGAAGGCAGATGGAGCGTGCGATGGTGATCTCATCAACTTTGGAAACACTTCCAACACACATCGTCACCTCGCCCTTAGATAGTCTCCATTTAGTCCGTAGCTTTTGCTTCAAGTCACCAATAATAGCAACTGAACCGGTATCCAATACCCAGGTGCTACCAGGAGTACTAGTGAGGTACACATTAATAACACGTATATACTTTGTTGAAGTTGCCAGCCTTCTTATCTACCATGCATTTGGGGTAATTCCGCTACCAGTGTCCGTTCCCCTTACAATAGAAGCACTTAGTCTCGGGTTTGGGTTCAACCTTGGGTTCCTTCACTAGAGCGGCAAATGGTTTGCCATCCATGAAGTTTCCCTTTTAGCCCTTGCCCTTCTTGAAACCAGCGGTCTTGTTAAACCATCAACACTTGATGCTCCTTCTTGATTTCTACATTTTGCGGTCTTAAGCACCGCGAACAGCTCTGGGGTCAACTCCATCCCTCGCATGTCATAGTTCATCACGAAGATCTAGTAGCTTAGTGATAGTGGCTAGAGAACTCTATCAATCACTATCTTATCTGGAAGTTTAACTCCCACTTGATTTAAGTGATTGTAGCACCCAGACATTCTGAGCACATGCTCACTAGCTGAGCTATTCTCCTCCATCTTGTTGGCAAAAGAACTTGTCAAAGGTCTCACACCTCTCAACACGGGCATGAGCCTGAAATCCCAATTTCAGCTCTTGGAACATCTCATATGTTCTATGGCGTTCAAAACATCATTGGAATCCCGATTCTAAGCCGTAAAGTATGGTGCACTAAACTATCAAGTAGTCATCAGGATGTGTCTGTCAGGTATTCACAACATCCACAGACGACTTTGTAGGGGTTTGCACATCGAGCGGTGCATCAAAGATGTAAGCCTTTTGTGTAGCAGTGAGGACACTCCTCGGACTACGGACCTAGTCCGCATCAGTGCTTACAATATCTTTCAACTTGGTCTTTCTCTAGGAACGTATTGAAACAGGGAGCTACAACATGAGCTATTTATCTACAACATATTTGCAAAGACAATTTAGACTATGTTCATGATAATTGAGTTCATTTAATGAACTCCCACTCAGATAGACATCCCTCTAGTCATCTAAGTGAAACATGATCCGAGTCATCTAGGCCGTGTCCGATCATCACGTGAGACAGACTAGTCAACATCAGTGAACATCTTCATGTTGATCGTATCTTCTATACGACTCATGCTCGACCTTTCGGTCTTCCGTGTTCCGAGGCCATGTCTATACATGCTAGGCTCGTCAAGTCAACCTAAGTGTTTTTGTTGTGTAAATCTGGCTTACACCCGTTGTATTCGAACATTAGAATCTATCACACCCGATCATCACGTGGTGCTTCGAAACAACGAACCTTCGCAACGGTGCACAGTTAGGGGGAACACCTTTCTTGAAATTTTAGTGAGGGATCATCTTATTTAAGCTACTATCGTTCTAAGCAAATAAGATGTAAAACATGATAAACATCACATGCAATCAAATAGTGACATGATATGGCCAATATCATTTTGCTCCTTTTGATCTCCATCTTCGGGGCTCCATGATCATCATCGTCACCGGCATGACACCATGATCTCCATCATCATGATCTCCATCATCGTGTCTTCTTGAAGTTGTCTCGTCATCTATTACTTCTACTACTATGGCCAATGCTTTAGCAATAAAGTAAAGTAATTACATGACATTTATGTTGACACGCAGGTCATAAATAAATTAAGACAACTCCTATGGCTCCTGCCGGTTGTCATACTCATCGACATGCAAGTCGTGATTCCTATTACAAGAACATGATCAATCTCATACATCACATGTATCATTCATCACATCCTTTTGGCCATATCACATCACAAGGCATATGCTGCAAAAACAAGTTAGACGTCCTTTAATTGTTGTTGCAAGTTTTTTACGTGGTTGCTATAGGTTTCTAACAAGAACGTTTCTTACCTACGCGAAAACCACAACGTGATATGCCAATTTCTATTTACCCTTCATAAGGACCCTTTTCATCGAATCCGATCCGACTAAAGTGGGAGAGACAGACACCCGCTAGCCACCTTATGCAACTAGTGCATGTCAGTCGGTGGAACCAGTCTCACGTAAGAGTACGTGTAAGGTCGGTCCGGGCCGCTTCATCCCACGATGCTGCCGAATCAAGATAAGACTAGTAACGGCAAGTAAATTGACAACATCAACGCCCACAACAACTTGTGTTCTACTCGTGCATAGAAACTACACATAAACCTGGCTCTGATACCACCGTTGGGGAACGTAGCAGAAATTCAAAATTTTCTACGCATCACCAAGATCAATATATGGAGTAATCTAGCAACGAGGGGAAGGAGAGTGCATCTACATACCCTTGTAGATCGCTAAGCGGAAGTGTTCAAGTGAACGGGGTTGATGGAGTCGTACTCGTCGTGATCCAAATCACCGATGATCCTAGTGCCGAACGGACGGCACCTCCGTGTTCAACACACATACAGCCCGGTGACGTCTCCTACTGTTGGGGAACGTAGCAATAATTCAAAATTTTCCTACATGTCACCAAGATCAATCTATGGAGTCATCTAGCAACGAGGGAGGAGTAGATCTACATACCTTTGTAGATCGCGCACAGAAGCGTTCAAGAGAACGGGGTTGATGGAGTCGTACTCGTCGTGATCCAAATCACCGATGATCCTAGCGCCGAACGGACGGCACCTCTGCGTTCAACAGACGTACGGAGCAGCGACGTCTCCTCCTTCTTGATCCAGCAAGGGGGGAGGAGAGGTTGATGGAGATCCAGCAGCACGATGGCGTGGTGGTGGAAGTAGCAGGATTCCAACAGGGCTTCGCCAAGCGCTGCGGGAGGAGGAATATGTGTCATGGGAGGGAGAGGGAGGCGCCAGGACTTAGGTTTGGTTGCCCTCCCTTTCCCCCACTATATATAGGGCCAAGGGAGAGGGGGGGCGCAGCCTTTGACCCTTCCTCCAAGGAAGGGTGCGGCCAGGGAGGAGTCCCTCCTCCCCAAGGCACCTCGGAGGTGCCTTCCCCCTTTAGGACTCTTCCTTTCCCCTTTCTCTTGGCGCATGGGCCTCTTGGGGCTGGTGCCCTTGGTCCATATAGGCCAAGGTGCACCCCCTACAGCCCATGTGCTCCCCGGGGCAGGTGGCCCCACCCGGTGGACCCCCGGGACCCTTCCGGTGGTCCCGGTACAATACCGGTGACCCCGAAACTTGTCCCGATGGCCGAAATAGCACTTCCTATATATAAATCTTTACCTCCGGACCATTCCGGAACTCCTCGTGACGTCCGGGATCTCATCCAGGACTCCGAACAACTTTCGGGTTACCGCATACTAATATCTCTATAACCCTAGCGTCACTGAACCTTAAGTGTGTAGACCCTACGGGTTCGGGAGACATGCAGACATGACCGAGATGACTCTCCGGTCAATAACCAACAGCGGGATCTGGATACCCATGTTGGCTCCCACATGTTCCACGATGATCTCATCGGATGAACCACGATGTCAAGGACTTAATCAATCCCGTATACAATTCCCTTTGTCTAGCGGTACAATACTTGCCCGAGATTCGATCATCGGTATCCCGATACCTTGTTCAATCTCGTTACCGGCAAGTCTCTTTACTCGTTCTGTAACACATCATCCCGTGATCAACTCCTTGATCACATTGTGCACATTATGATAATGTCCTACCGAGTGGGCCCAGAGATACCTCTCCGTTTACACGGAGTGACAAATCCCGGTCTCGATTCGTGCCAACCCAACAGACACTTCCGGAGATACCTGTAGTGTACCTTTATAGCCACCCAGTTACGTTGTGACGTTTGGCACACCCAAAGCACTCCTACGGTATCCGGGAGTTGCACAATCTCATGGTCTAAGGAAATGATACTTGACATTAGAAAAGCTTTAGCATACGAACTACATGATCTTGTGCTAGGCTTAGGATTGGGTCTTGTCCATCACATCATTCTCCTAATGATGTGATCCCGTTATCAATGACATCCAATGTCCATGGTCAGGAAACCGTAACCATCTATTGATCAACGAGCTAGTCAACTAGAGGCTTACTAGGGACATGGTGTTGTCTATGTATCCACACATGTATCTGAGTTTCCTATCAATACAATTCTAGCATGGATAATAAACGATTATCACGAACAAGGAAATATAATAATAATCAATTTATTATTGCCTCTAGGGCATATTTCCAACAGTCTCCCACTTGCACTAGAGTCAATAATCCAGTTCACATTGCTATGTGACTAACACTCAAGGTCACATCCCCATATGACTAACACCCAAAGAGTTTACTAGAGTCAATAATCTAGTTCACATTACCATGTGATTAACACTTGATGAGTTCTGGGTTTGATCATGTTATGCTTGTGAGAGATGTTATAGTCAACGGGTCTGAATCTTTCAGATCCGTATGTACTCCGCAAATTTCTTATGTCATCTTGTAGATGCAACTACTATGCTACATTTGGAGCTATTCCAAATAACTGTTCTACTTGGAGCTATTCTAAATTGTTGCTCCATTATACGTATCCGGTATCTCTATTCAGAGCTATCCGGATAGGTGTTAAGCTTGCATCGACGTAACTCTTTGCGTCGAACTCTTTTACCACCTCCATAATCGAGAAACATATCCTTATTCCTCTAAGGATAATTTAGACCGCTATCTGGTGATCTACTCCTAGATTACCTTTGTACCCTCTTGCCAGATATGTGGCAAGGCACACATCAGGTGCGGTACACAGCATAGCATACTGTAGAGCCTATGTCTTAAGCATAGGGGACGACCTTCGTCCTTTCTCTCTATTCTGCCGTGGTCGAGCTTTAAGTCTTAACTTCATACCTTACAACTCAGGCAAGAACTCCTTCTTTGACTGGTCCATCTTGAACACCTTCAAGATCATGTCAAGGTATGTGCTCATTTGAAAGTACCATTAAGCGTTTTGATCTATCCTTATAGATCTTGATGCTCAATGTTCAAGTAGCTTAATCCAGGCTTTCCATTGAAAAACACTTTCCAAATAACCCTATATGCTTTCCAGAAATTCTACGCCATTTTTGATCAACAATATGTCAACAACATATATATATATCAGAAATTCTATGGTGCTCCCACTCACTTCTTTGGAAATACAAGTTTCTCATAAACTCTGTATACACCCAAAATCTTTGATCATCTCATCAAAGCCTACATTCCAACTCCGAGATGCTTACTCCAGTCCTTAGAAGGATTGCTGGAGCTTTGCATACTTATTAGCATCTTTCAGGATTAACAAAACCTTCCGGTTGTATCACATACAACCTTTCCTCAAAAAATCGTCGAGGAAACAATGGTTTTTGGCATCCTATCTGCAAGATTTCACAAATAATGCAGTAATTGCTAATATAATTCCAACAGACTCTTAGCATCGCTATGAGTGAGAAAGTCTCATCGCAGTCAACTCCTTGAACTTGTCGGAAAACATCTTAACGACAAGTCGAGCTTTCTTAATGGTGATACCTACCATCATTGTCCGTCTTCCTTTTAAAATCCATCTGCACTCAACAGCCTTACGACCATCGAGTTGTTCTGCCAAAGTCTACACTTTGTTTTCATACATGGATCCTTTCTCGGATTTTATGGCCTCGAGCCATTTATCGGAATCCGGGCCCACCATCGCGTCTCCATAGCTTGTAGGTTCATTGTTGCCTAGCAACATGACTTCCAAGACAGGATTACGTACCACTCTGAAGTAGTACGCATCCTTGTCATCCTACGAGGTTTGGTAGTGACTTGATCTGAAGTTTCATGATCACTATCATAAGCTTCCACTTCTGGTGTAGGTGCCACAGGAACAACTTCCCGTGCCCTGCCACACACTAGTTGAAGAGACGGTTCAATAACCTCATCAAGTCTCCACCATCCTCCCACTCAATTCTTTCGAGAGAAACTTTTCCTCAAGAAAGGACCCGATTCTAGAAACAATCCCTTATTGCTTTCGAATCTGAGACAGGAGGTATACCCAACTGTTTTGGGTGTCCTATGAAGATGCATTTATCCGCTTTGGGTTCGAGCTTATCAGCCTGAAACTTTTTCACATAAGCGTCGCAGCCCCAAACTTTTAAGAAATGACAGCTTAGCTTTCCCTAAACCATAGTTCATACGGTGTCATCTCATCGGAATTACGTGGTGCCCTATTTAAAGTGAATGTGGTTGTCTTTAATGCCTAACCCATAAACTATCGTGGTAATTCGATAAGAGACATCATGGTATGCATCATATCCAATAGGGTGCAGTTATGATGTTTGGACACACCATCACACTATGGTGTTCCAGGCTGTATTAGTTGTGAAACAATTTCCACAATGTCTTAATTCTGTGCCAAACTCGTAATTCAGATATTCATCTCTATGATCATATCATAGATCTTTTATCCTCTTGTCACGTCAATCTTTCAACTTCACCCTGAAATTACTTGAACCTTTCAATAATTCAGACTCGTGATTCATCAAGTAAATATACTCAACATCTACTCAAATCATCTGTGAAGTAAGAACATAACGATATCCACTACATGCCTCAGCACTCATTGGACTGCACACATCAAAATGTATTACTTCCAACAAGTTGCTTTCTAGTTCCATTTTACTGAAAACGAGGCTTTCAGTCATCTTACCCATGTGGTATGATTTGCATGTCTCAAGTGATTCAAAATCAAGTGAGTCCAAACGGTCCATTTGCATGGAGTTTCTTCATGCATATACACCAATAGACATGGTTCGCATGCCTCAAACTTTTCAAAAACGAGTGAGCCCAAATATCCATCAACATGGAGCTTCTTCATGCGTTTTATACCGATATGACTTACGTGGCAGTGCCACAAGTAGGTGGTACTATCATTACTATCTTTTGGCATGAACATGTGTATCACTACGATCGAGATTCAATAAACCATTCATTTTAGGCATAAGACCATTGAAGGTATTATTCAAATAAACAGAGTAACCGTTATTCTCCTTAAATGAATAACCGCATTGCGATAGACATAATCCAATCATGTCTATGCTCAACGCAAACACCAATCTCGATGGTAGAGGGAGCGTGCGATGCTTGATCATATCAACATTGGAAACACTTCGAACACATATCGTCAGCTCACCTTTAGCTAGTCTCCGTTTATTCCATAGCTTTTATTTCGAGTTACTAACACTTAGCAACCGAACCGGTATCTAATACCCTGGTGCTACTAGGAGTACTAGTAAAGTACACATCAACACAATGTATATCCAATATACTTCTATCGACCTTGCCATCCTTCTCATCTACCAAGTATCTGTTGGAAATATGCCCTAGAGGCAATAATAAATTGATTATTATTATATTTCCTTGTTCATGATAATCGTTTATTATCCATGCTAGAATTGTATTGATAGGAAACTCAGATACATGTGTGGATACATAGACAACACCATGTCCCTAGTAAGCCTCTAGTTGACTAGCTCGTTAATCAATAGATGGTTACGGTTTCCTGACCATGGACATTGGATGTCGTTGATAACGGGATCAAATCATTAGGAGAATGATGTGATGGACAAGACCCAATCCTAAGCCTAGCACAAGATCATGTAGTTCGTATGCTAAAGCTTTTCTAATGTCAAGTATCATTTCCTTAGACCATGAGATTGTGCAACTCCCGGATACCGTAGGAGTGCTTTGGGTGTGCCAAACGTCACAACGTAACTGGGTGGCTATAAAGGTACACTACGGGTATCTCTGAAAGTGTCTATTGGGTTGGCACGAATCGAGATTGGGATTTTGTCACTCCGTGTAAAATGGAGAGGTATCTCTGGGCCCACTCGGTAGGACATCATCATAATGTGCACAATGTGACCAAGGGGTTGATCACGGGATGATGTGTTACGGAACGAGTAAAGAGACTTGCCGGTAACGAGATTGAACAAGGTATCGGTATACCGACGATCGAATCTCGGGCAAGTACCATACCGCTAGACAAAGGGAATTGTATACGGGATCGATTGAGTCCTTGACATCGTGGTTCATCCGATGAGATCATCGTGGAACATGTGGGAGCCAACATGGGTATCCAGATCCCGCTGTTGGTTATTGACCGGAGAACATCTCGGTCATGTCTGCATGTCTCCCGAACCCGTAGGGTCTACACACTTAAGGTTCGATGACGCTAGGGTTATAAAGGAAGCTTGTATGTGGTTACCGAATGTTGTTCGGAGTCCCGGATGAGATCCCGGACGTCACGAGGAGTTCCGGAATGGTCCGGAGGTAAAGATTTATATATAGGAAGTCCTGTTTCAGCCATCGGGACAAGTTTCGGGGTCATCGGTATTGTACCGGGACCACCGGAAGGGTCCCGGGGGCCCACCGGGTGGGGCCACCTGCCCCGGGGGGCCACATGGGCTGTAGGGGGTGCGCCTTGGCCTACATGGGCCAAGGGCACCAGCCCCTAGAGGCCCATGCGCCAAGATATAGGAAAAAGGGGAGAGTCCTAAAGGGGGAAGGCACCTCCGAGGTGCCTTGGGGAGGATGGACTCCTCCCCCCTCTTAGCCGCACCCCTTTCTTGGAGGAAGAGGCAAGGCTGCGCCTCCCCCCTCTCCCCTGCCCCTATATATAGTGGAGGGGAGGGAGGGCATCCATACCTGAGCCCTCGGCGCCTCCCTCCCTCCCGTGACACCTCCTCCTCTCCCGTAGGTGCTTGGCGAAGCCCTGCAGGATTGCCACGCCCCTCCATCACCACCACGCCGTTGTGCTGCTGCTGGATGGAGTCTTCCTCAACCTCTCCCTCTCTCCTTGCTGGATCAAGGCGTGGGAGACATCGTCGAGCTGTACGTGTGTTGAACGCGGAGGTGCCATCCGTTCGGCACTAGGATCATCGGTGATCTGAATCACGACGAGTACGACTCCATCAACCCCGTTCACTTGAACGCTTCCGCTTAGCGATCTACAAGGGTATGTAGATGCACTCTCCTTTCTACTCGTTGCTGGTCTCTCCATAGATAGATCTTGGTGATACGCGTAGGAAAATTTTGAATTTCTGCTACGTTCCCCAACAGTGGCATCATGAGCTAGGTCTATTGCGTAGATTCTTTGCACGAGTAGAACACAAAGTAGTTGTGGGCGTCGATATTGTTCAATATGCTTGCCGTTACTAGTCGTATCTTGATTCGGCGGCATCGTGGGATGAAGCGGCCCGGACCAACCTTACACGTACGCTTACGTGAGACCGGTTCCACCGACAAACATGCACTAGTTGCATAAGGTGGCTGGCGGGTGTCTGTCTCTCCCACTTTAGTCGGATTGGATTCGATGAAAAGGGTCCTTATGAAGGGTAAATAGCAATTGGCATATCACGTTGTGGTTCATGCGTAGGTAAGAAACGTTCTTGCTAGAAACCCATAGCAGCCACGTAAAACATGCAAACAACAATTAGAGGACGTCTAACTTGTTTTTGCAGGGTATGCTATGTGATGTGATATGGCCAAAAAGGATGTGATGAATGATATATGTGATGTATGAGATTGATCATGTTCTTGTAATAGGAATCACGACTTGCATGTCGATGAGTATGACAACCGGCAGGAGCCATAGGAGTTGTCTTTATTTATTTGTGACCTGCGTGTCAACTTAAACGTCATGTAATTACTTTAATTTATTGCTAACCGTTAGCCATAGTAGTAGAAGTAATAGTTGGCGAGGCAACTTCATGAAGACACGATGATGGAGATCATGATGATGGAGATCATGGTGTCATGCCGGTGACGATGATGATCATGGAGCCCCGAAGATGGAGATCAAAAGGAGCAAAGTGATGATGGCCATATCATGTCACTATTTGATTGCATGTGATGTTTATCATGTTTATACATCTTATTTGCTTAGAACGACGGTAGTAAATAAGATGATCCCTTACAACAATTTCAAGAAGTGTTCTCCCCTAACTGTGCACCGTTGCGACAGTTCGCTGTTTCAAAACATCACGTGATGATCGGGTGTTTTATTTAGACGTTCAAATACAACGGGTGTTGACGAGCCTAGCATGTACAGACATGGCCTCGAAACACACGCGAAACACTTAGGGTTAACTTGACGAGCCTAGCATGTACAGACATGGCCTCGGAACATGAAGACCGAAAGGTCGAGCATGAGTCGTATAGAAGATACGATCAACATGAAGATGTTCACCGATGATGACTAGTCCGTCTCACGTGATGATCGGACACGGCCTAGTTTGACTCGGATCATGTAATCACTTAGATGACTAGAGGGATGTCTATCTGAGTGGGAGTTCATAAGATGAACTTAATTATCCTGAACATAGTCAAAAGGATTTTGCAAATTATGTCGTAGCTCACGCTATAGTTCTACTGTTTAGATATGTTCCTAGAGAAAAATTAGTTGAAAGTTGATAGTAGCAATTATGCGGACTAGGTCCATAAACTGAGGATTGTCCTCATTGCTTCATAGAAGGCTTATGTCCTTAATGCACCGCTCAGTGTGCTAAACCTCGAACGTTGTCTGTGGTTGTTGCGAACATCTGACATACACGTTTTGATAACTACGTGATAGTTCAGGAAAACGGTTTAGAGTTGAGGCACCAAAGACGTTTTTGAAACATCGCGAAACATATGAGATGTTTTGAGGGCTGAAATTGGGATTTCAGGCTCGTGCCCATGTCAAGAGGTATAAGACCTCCGATGACTTTCTAAAACCTGCAAACTAAGGAGAAAAGCTCAATTGTTGAGCTTGTGCTCAGATTGTCTGAGTACAACAATCATTTGAATCGAGTGGGAGTTGATCTTCCAGATAAGACAGTGATGGTTCTCCAAAGTCATTGCCACCAAGCTGTTAGAGCTTCGTGATGAACTATAACATATCAGGGATAGATATGATGATCCTTGAGGTATTCGCGATGTTTGACACCGCGAAAGTAGAAATCAAGAAGGAGCATCAATTGTTGATGGTTGGTGAAACCACTAGTTTCAAGAAGGGCAAGGGCAAGAAGGGATACTTCATGAAACGGCAAATCAGCTGCTGCTCTAGTGAAGAAGCCCAAGGTAAAACCCAAACCCGAGACTATGTGCTTCTGTAATAAGGGGAACAACCACTAGAGCAGAATTACCCTAGATACTTGGTAGATAAGAAGGCTGGCAAGGTCGATAGAAGTATATTGGATATACATTGTGTTAATGTGTACTTTGCTAGTACTCCTAGTAGCACCAGGGTATTAGATACCGGTTCGGTTGCTAAGTGTTAGTAACTCAAAACAAAAGGCTACGGAATAAACGGAGACTAGCTAAAGGTGAGCTGACGATATGTGTTGGAAGTTTTTCCAAGCTTGATATGATCAAGCATCGCACGCTCCCTCTACCAAAGAGATTGGTGTTAAACCTAAATAATTGTTATTTGGTGTTTGCGTTGAGCATAGACATGATTGGATTACGTCTATCGCAATACTTATTCATTTAAGGAGAATAATGGTTACTCTGTTTATTTGAATAATACCTTCAATGGTCTTACACCTAAAATGAATGGTTTATTAAATCTCGATCGTAGTGATACACATGTTCATGCCAAAAGATAGTAATGATAGTACCACCTACTTGTGGCACTGCCACGTAAGTCATATCGGTATAAAACGCATGAAGAAGCTCCATATTGATGGATCTTTGGGCTCACTCGTTTTGAAAGGTTTGAGACATGCGAACCATGTCTATTGGTGTATATGCATGAAGAAACTCCATGCAAATGGACCGTTTTGACTCACTTGATTTTGAATCACTTGGGACATGCAAATCATACCACATGGGCAAGATGACTGAAAAACCTCGTTTTCAGTAAGATGGAACAAGATAGCAACTTGTTGGAAGTAACACATTTTGATGTGTGCAGTCCAATGAGTGCTGAGGCATGCAGTGATTATCGTTATGTTCTTACTTCACAGATGATTCGAGTAGATGTTGAGTATATTTACTTGATGAATCACGAGTCTGAATTATTGAAAGGTTCAAGTAATTTCAGTGTGAAGTTGAAAGATCGTCGTGACAAGAGGATAAAAGATCTATGATATGATCATAGAGATAAATATCTGAATCACGAGTTTGGCACAGAATTAAGACATTGTGGAAATCGTTTCACAACTAATACAGCCTGGAACACCATAGTGTGATGGTGTGTCCGAACATCATAACTGCACCCTATTGGATATGATGCATACCATGATGTCTCTTATCGAATTACCACAATAGTTTATGGGTTAAGCATTAGAGACAACCACATTCACTTTAAATAGGGCACCACGTAATTCCGATGAGATGACACCGTATGAACTATGGTTTAGAGAAACCTAAGCTGTCATTTCTTAAAAGTTTGGGGCTGCGACGCTTATGTGGAAAAGTTTCAGGCCGATAAGCTCGAACCCAAAGCGGATAAATGCATCTTCATAGGACAACCCAAAAACAGTTGGGTATACCTCCTGTCTCAGATCCGAAAGCAATAAAGGATTGTTTCTTGAATCGGGTCCTTTTTCGAGGAAAGGTTTCTCTCGAAAAGTTGAGTGGGAGGATGGTGGAGACTTGATGAGGTTATTGAACCATCACTTCAACCAGTGTGTAGCAGGGCACAGGAAGTTGTTCCTGTGGCACCTACACCAATTGAAGTAGAAGCTTATGATAGTGATCATGAAACTTCAGAACAAGTCACTTCTGAACCTCGTAGGGTGACAAGGATACGTACTACTTCAGAGTGGTATAGTAATCCTGTCTTGGAAGTCATGTTGCTAGACAACAATGAACCTACGAGATATGGAGAAGCGATGGTGGGCCCGAATTCCGATAAATGGCTCAAGGCCATAAAACCCGAGAGAGGATCCATGTATGAAAACAAAGTGTAGACTTTGGAAGAACTACTTGATGGTCGTAAGGCTGTTAGGTACATATGGATTTTGAAAGGAAGACAGACAATGATGGTAAGTGTCACCATTGAGAAAGCTCGACTTGTCGTTAAGATGTTTTTCGACAAGTTCAAGGAATTGACTACGATGAGACTTTCTCACTCGTAGCGATGCTAAGAGTCTGTTGGAATTATATTAGCAATTACTGCATTATTTATGAAATCTTGCAGATAGGATGTCAAAACATTGTTTCCTCGACGATTTTTGAGGAAAGGTTGTATGTGATACAACCGGAAGGTTTTGTCTATCCTGAAATATGCTAATAAGTATGCAAAGCTCCAGCAATCCTTCTGAGGACTGGAGTGAGCATCTCGGAGTTGGAATGTATGCTTTGATGATGATCAAAGATTTTGGGTGTATACAAAGTTTATGAGAAACTTGTATTTCCAAAGAAGTGAGTGGGAGCACTATAGAATTTCTGATGAGTATATGTTGTTGACATATTAATGATCAGAAATGACGTAGAATTTCTGGAAAGCATATAGGGTTATTTGGAAAGTGTTTTCAATGGAAAACCTGGATTAAGCTACTTGAACATTGAGCATCAAGATCTATAAGGATAGATCAAAACGCTTAATAGTACTTTCAAATGAGCACATGCCTTGACGTGATCTTGAAGGTGTTCAAGATGGATCAGTCAAAGAAGGAGTTCTTCCCTGAGTTGTAAGGTATGAAGTTAAGACTTAAAGCTCGACCATGGCAGAATAGAGAGAAAGGAACGAAGGTCGTCCCCTATGCTTAAGACATAGGCTCTACAGTATGCTATGCTGTGTACCGCACCTGAAGTGTGCTTTACCATGAGTCAGTCAAGGGGTACAAGAGTGATCCAAGAATGGATCACAGGACAGCGGTCAAAGTTTTCCTTAGTAACTAGTGGACTAAGGAATTTTCTCAATTATGGAGGTGGTAAAAGAGTTCGTCGTAAAGGGTTACGTCGATGCAAGCTTAACACCTATCCGGATAGCTCTGAGTAGAGATACCGGATACGTATAATGGAGCAACAATTTAGAATAGCTCCAAGTAGAACAGTTATTTGGAATAGCTCCAAATAGAACGTGGTAGCTGCATCTAGGAGATGACATAGAGATTTGTAAAGCACACACGGATCTGAAAGGTTCAGACCCGTTGACTATAACCTCTCTCACAAGCATAACATGATCAAACCCAGAACTCATCGAGTGTTAATCACATGGTAAATGTGAACTAGATTATTGACTCTAGTAAACTCTTTGGGTGTTAGTCACATGGGGATGTGACCTTGAGTGTAAATCACATATCGATGTGAACTAGATTATTGACTCTAGTGCAAGTGGGAGACTGTTGGAAATATGCCCTAGAGGCAATAATAAATTGATTATTATTATATTTCCTTGTTCATGATAATCGTTTATTATCCATGCTAGAATTGTATTGATAGGAAACTCAGATACATGTGTGGATACATAGACAATACCATGTCCCTAGTAAGCCTCTAGTTGACTAGCTCGTTAATCAATAGATGGTTACGGTTTCCTGACCATGGACATTGGATGTCGTTGATAACGGGATCACATCATTAGGAGAATGATGTGATGGACAAGACCCAATCCTAAGCCTAGCACAAGATCATGTAGTTCGTATGCTAAAGCTTTTCTAATGTCAAGTATCATTTCCTTAGACCATGAGATTGTGCAACTCCCGGATACCGTAGGAGTGCTTTGGGTGTGCCAAACGTCACAACGTAACTGGGTGGCTATAAAGGTACACTACGGGTATCTCTGAAAGTGTCTGTTGGGTTGGCACGAATCGAGATTGGGATTTTGTCACTCCGTGTAAAACGGAGAGGTATCTCTGGGCCCACTCGGTAGGACATCATCATAATGTGCACAATGTGACCAAGGGGTTGATCACGGGATGATGTGTTACGGAACGAGTAAAGAGACTTGCCGGTAACGAGATTGAACAAGGTATCGGTATACCGACGATCGAATCTCGGGCAAGTACCATACCGCTAGACAAAGGGAATTGTATACGGGATCGATTGAGTCCTTGACATCGTGGTTCATCCGATGAGATCATCGTGGAACATGTGGGAGCCAACATGGGTATCCAGATCCCGCTGTTGGTTATTGACCGGAGAACATCTCGGTCATGTCTGCATGTCTCCCGAACCCGTAGGGTCTACACACTTAAGGTTCGATGACGCTAGGGTTATAAAGGAAGCTTGTATGTGGTTACCGAATGTTGTTCGGAGTCCCGGATGAGATCCCGGACGTCACGAGGAGTTCCGGAATGGTCCGGAGGTAAAGATTTATATATAGGAAGTCTTGTTTCGGCCATCGGGACAAGTTTCGGGGTCATCGGTATTGTACCGGGACCACCGGAAGGGTCCCGGGGGCCCACCGGGTGGGGCCACCTGCCCCGGGGGGCCACATGGGCTGTAGGGGGTGCGCCTTGGCCTACATGGGCCAAGGGCACCAGCCCCTAGAGGCCCATGCGCCAAGATATAGGAAAAAGGGGAGAGTCCTAAAGGGGGAAGGCACCTCCGAGGTGCCTTGGGGAGGATGGACTCCTCCCCCCTCTTAGCCGCACCCCTTTCTTGGAGGAAGGGGCAAGGCTGCGCCTCCCCCCTCTCCCCTGCCCCTATATATAGTGGAGGGGAGGGAGGGCATCCATACCTGAGCCCTTGGCGCCTCCCTCCCTCCCGTGACACCTCCTCCTCTCCCGTAGGTGCTTGGCGAAGCCCTGCAGGATTGCCACGCTCCTCCATCACCACCACGCCGTTGTGCTGCTGCTGGATGGAGTCTTCCTCAACCTCTCCCTCTCTCCTTGCTGGATCAAGGCGTGGGAGACATCATCGAGCTGTACGTGTGTTGAACGCGGAGGTGCCATCCGTTCGGCACTAGGATCATCGGTGATCTGAATCACGACGAGTACGACTCCATCAACCCCGTTCACTTGAACGCTTCCGCTTAGCGATCTACAAGGGTATGTAGATGCACTCTCCTTTCTACTCGTTGCTGGTCTCTCCATAGATAGATCTTGGTGATACGCGTAGGAAAATTTTGAATTTCTGCTACGTTCCCCAACAGTATCTAGGGTAATTCTGCTCCAGTGGATGTTCCCTTTATTACAGAAGCACTTAGTCTCGGGTTTGGGTTCAACCTTGGGTTTCTTCACTAGAGCAGCAGCTGATTTGCCGTTTCATGAAGCATCCCTTTTTGCCCTTGCCCTTCTTGAAACTAGTGGTTTCACCAACCATCAACAATTGATGCTCTTTCTTGATTTCTACTTTTGTGGTGTCAAACATCGCGAATATCTCAAGGATCATCATATATGTCCCTGATATACTATAGTTCATCACGAAGCTCTAGCAGCTTGGTGGTAATGACTTCGGAGAAACATCACTATCTCATTTGGAAGATCAACTCCCACTTGATTCAAATGATTGTTGTACTCAGACAATCTGAGCACAAGCTGAACAATTGAGCTTTTCTCCCTTAGTTTGCAGGCTAAGAAAATCGTCAGAGGTCTTATACCTCTTGACGTGGGCACGAGCCTGAAATCCCAATTTCAGCCCTTGAAACATCTCATATGTTTCGCGACATTTCAAAACGTCTTCGGTGCCTCAACTCTAAGCCGTTTAACTGAACTATCACGTAGTTATCAAAATGTGTATGTCAGATGTTTGCAACATCCACAGAAAATGTTCGAGGTTCAGCACACTGAGCGGTGCATTAAGGACATAAGCCTTCTATGAAGCAATGAGGACAATCCTCAGTTTACGGACCTAGTCCGCATAATTGCTACTATCAACTTTCAACTAAAATTTCTCTAGGAACATATCTAAACAGTAGAACTGAAGCGCGAGCTACGACATAATTTGCGAAGACCTTTTGACTATGTTCAGGATAATTAAGTTCATCTTGTGAACTCCCACTCAGATAGACATCCCTCTAGTCATCTAAGTGATTACATGATCCGAGTCAACTAGGCCGTGTCCGATCATCACGTGAGACGGACTAGTCAACATCGGTTAACATCTTCATGTTGATCGTATCTTCTATACGACTCATGCTCGACCTTTCGGTCTCTTGTGTTCCGAGGCCATGTCTGTACATGCTAGGCTCGTCAAGTCAACCTAAGTGTTTTGCGTGTGTAAATCTGGCTTACACCCGTTGTATGTGAATGTAAGAATCTATCACACCCGATCATCACGTGGTGCTTCTAAACGACGAACTTTCGCAACGGTGCACATTAGGGGGAACACTTTCTTGAAATTTTAATGAGGGATCATCTTATTTACTACCGTCGTTCTAAGCAAATAAGATGCAAAAGCATGATAAACATCACATGCAATCAAAAGGTGACATGATATGGCCATCATCACTTTGCTCCTTTTGATCTCCATCTTCGGGGCTCCATGATCATCATCGTCACCGGCATGACACCATGATCTCCATCATCATGATCTCCATCATCGTGTCTCCATGAAGTTGCCTCGCCAACTATTACTTCTACTACTACAGCTAACGGTTAGCAATAAAGTAAAGTAATTACATGATGTTTATGTTGACACGCAGGTCATAAATAAATTAAGACAACTCCTATGGCTCCTGCCGGTTGTCATACTCATCGACATGCAAGTCGTGATTCCTATTAGAAGAACATGATCAATCTCATACATCACATATATCATTCATCACATCCTTTTGGCCATATCACATCACATAGCATACCCTGCAAAAACAAGTTAGACGTCCTCTAATTGTTGTTTGCATGTTTTACGTGGCTGCTATGGGTTTCTAGCAAGAACGTTTCTTACCTAAGCAAAAACCACAACGTGATATGCCAATTTCTATTTACCCTTCATAAGGACCCTTTTCATCGAATCCGATCCGACTAAAGTGGGAGAGACAGACACCCGCTAGCCACCTTATGCAACTAGTGCATGTCAGTCGGTGGAACCAGTCTCACGTAAGAGTACGTGTAAGGTCGGTCCGGGCCGCTTCATCCCACAATGCCACCGAATCAAGATTGAACTAGTAACGGTAAGCATATTGAACAAAATCAACGCTCACAACTACTTTGTGTTCTACTCGTGCATAAAAACTACGCATAAACCTGGCTCTGATACCACCGTTGGGGAACGTAGCAATAATTCAAAATTTTCCTACATGTCACCAAGATCAATCTATGGAGTCATCTAGCAACGAGGGAGGAGTGGATCTACATACCCTTGTAGATCGCGCGCGGAAGCGTTCAAGAGAACGGGGTTGATGGAGTCGTACTCGTCGTGATCCAAATCACCGATGATCCTAGCGCCGAACGGACGGCACCTCTGTGTTCAACACACGTACGAAGCAGCGATGTCTCCTCCTTCTTGATCCAGCAAGGGGGGAGGAGAGGTTGATGGAGATCCAGCAGCACGACGGCGTGGTGGTGGAAGTAGCGGGATTCCAACAGGGCTTCGCCAAGCGCTGCGGGAGGAGGCATATGTGTCATGGGAGGGAGAGGGAGGCGCCAGGACTTAGGTTTGGTTGCCCTCCCTTTCCCCCACTATATATAGGGCCAAGGGAGAGGGGGGGCGCAGCCTTTGGCCCTTCCTCCAAGGAAGGGTGCGGCCAGGGAGGAGTCCCTCCTCCCCAAGGCACCTCGGAGGTGCCTTCCCCCTTTAGGACTCTTCCTTTCCCCTTTCTCTTGGCGCATGGGCCTCTTGGGGCTGGTGCCCTTGGCCCATATAGGTCAAGGTGCACCCCCTACAGCCCATGTGGCCCCCCGGGGCAGGTGGCCCCACCCAGTGGACCCCCGGGACCCTTCGGTGGTCCCGGTACAATACCGATGACCCCGAAACTTGTCCCGATGGCCGAAATAGCACTTCCTATATATAAATCTTTACCTTCGGACCATTCCGGAACTCCTCGTGACGTCCGGGATCTCATCCGGGACTCCGAACAACTTTCGGGTTACCGCATACTAATATCTCTATAACCCTAGCATCACTGAACCTTAAGTGTGTAGACCCTACGGGTTCGGGAGACATGCAGACATGACCGAGATGACTCTCCGGTCAATAACCAACAGCGGGATCTGGATACCCATGTTGGCTCCCACATGTTCCACGATGATTTCATCGGATGAACCACGATGTCAAGGACTTAATCAATCCCGTATACAATTCCCTTTGTCTAGCGGTACAATACTTGCCTGAGATTCGATCGTCTGTATCCCGATACCTTGTTCAATCTCGTTACCGGCAAGTCTCTTTACTCGTTCCGTAACACATCATCCCGTGATCAACTCCTTGATCACATTGTGCACATTATGATGATGTCCTACCGAGTGGGCCCAGAGATACCTCTCCGTTTACATGGAGTGACAAATCCCAGTCTCGATTCGTGCCAACCCAACAGACACTTTCGGAGATACCTGTAGTGTACCTTTATAGCCACCCAGTTACGTTGTGACGTTTGGCACACCCAAAGCACTCCTACGGTATCCGGGAGTTGCACAATCTCATGGTCTAAGGAAATGATACTTGACATTAGAAAAGCTTTAGCATACAAACTACATGATCTTGTGCTAGGCTTAGGATTGGGTCTTGTCCATCACATCATTCTCCTAATGATGTGATCCCGTTATCAATGACATCCAATGTCCATGGTCAGGAAACCGTAACCATCTATTGATCAACGAGCAGTCAACTAGAGGCTTACTAGGGACATGGTGTTGTCTATGTATCCACACATGTATCTGAGTTTCCTATCAATACAATTCTAGCATGGATAATAAACGATTATCACGAACAAGGAAATATAATAATAATTAATTTATTATTGCCTCTAGGGCATATTTCCAACACCTACGCCTTGATCCAGCAAGGGGAGAAGGAGAGGGTGGGGAAGACTCCATCCAGCAGCAGCACGACGGCGTGGTGGTGGTGGAGGGGCGTGGTACTCCAGCAGGGCTTCACCAAGCACCGCAAGAGACGAGGAGGGAGAGGGGTAGGGCTGCGCCAAGAAGGAGATGTTCTCTTGTCTATGGCAGCCCAAAACCTCAAGTATATATAGGGGGAGGGGAGGGGCTGCGCCCCCACCTAGGTTTCCACCCCTAGGGGTGGCGGCCAGCCCTAGATCCCATCTAGGGGCGGCCAAGGGGGGAGAGAGGGGGGGCGCACCACTAGGTGGGCCTTAGGCCCATCTGAGCCTAGGGTTTCCCCTTTTTCCATTCTCTCTTCGCCTTGGGCCCTGGTGGGGGGCGCACCAGCCCACCTGGGGCAGGTCCCCTCTCACTCTTGGCCCATGCAGCCCTCCGAGGGTAGTGGCCCCACTTGGTGGACCACCGGGACCCTCCCGGTGGTCCCGGTACATTACGGATAAAACCCGAAACTTTTCCGGCGACCAAAACAGGACTTCCCATATATAAATCTTTACCTCCGGACCATTCCGGAACTCCTTGTGACGTCCGGGATCTCATCCGGGACTCCGAACAACATTCGGTAACCACGTATATCTATTCCCTATAACCCTAGCGTCATCGAACCTTAAGTGTGTAGACCCTACGGGTTCGGGAACCATGCAGACATGACCGAGACAACTCTCCGGCCAATAACCAACAGCGGGATCTGGATACCCATGTTGGCTCCCACATGTTCCACGATGATCTCATCGGATGAACCACGATGTCAAGGATTCAATCAATCCCGTATACAATTCCCTTTGTCTAGCGGTACGATACTTGCCCGAGATTCGATCGTCGGTATCTCAATACCTTGTTCAATCTCGTTACCGGCAAGTCTCTTTACTCATTCCGTAACACATCATCCCATGATCAACTCCTTGGTCACATTGTGCACATTATGATGATGTCCTACCGAGTGGGCCCAGAGATACCTCTCCGTTACACGGAGTGACAAATCCCAGTCTCGATTCGTGCCAACCCAATAGACACTTTCGGAGATACCTGTAGTGTACCTTTATAGCCACCCAGTTACGTTGTGACGTTTGGCACACCCAAAGCATTCCTACGGTATCCGGGAGTTGCACAGTCTCATGGTCTAAGGAAATGATACTTGACATTAGAAAAGCTTTAGCATTCGAACTACACGATCTTTGTGCTAGGCTTAGGATTGGGTCTTGTCCATCACATCATTCTCCTAATGATGTGATCCCATTATCAACGACATCCAATGTCCATGGTCAGGAAACCGTAACCATCTATTGATCAACGAGCTAGTCAACTAGAGGCTTACTAGGGACATTGTGTTGTCTATGTATCCACACATGTATCTGAGTTTCCTATCAATACAATTCTAGCATGGATAATAAACGATTATCATGAACAAGGAAATATAATAATAACCAATTTATTATTGCCTCTAGGGCATATTTCCAACAGGAAATATAATAATAACCAATTTATTATTGCCTCTAGGGCATATTTCCAACACGAGGCCCATGTACCCTTTTGCCCCCGAGACTATATATACTCTTCTCCTACATACGTTATAGGGTTAGCAAAGTAGTAGCTCATTTGAGAAGCTTTGCTCTTCACTTGATCCCTTCTCCATCGGAGTTCACGACCTCTATGGAGAAGATCCCCAAAGTGGATTCAAGACACCTCACGGGAAGACCCCCCTCAAGAATTTCTCACGGAGAAGAACTTGCTACTTGTATCGTCCCTTGTAGATCGTGGATCGTGTATCTCTTTGTGTTTCAAGGATCTAGCACATGTGTAATCGAATCTTGTTGGTTTGAGTGATTTCTCCCGTGTTTTCCCCTTTGTGTTCCTCGTGTTCCTCGCGGGATTTGCTCCAATCGTGAAAGATCGGGCATCTAGGGTTCTACCCTACATCAAGTTGTTAATGTGAATAACAAAAACTCTGTTATAGCCATTTTTGTGCATTCAATGTACTCTACGGATAAAGGAATACATAAACTTGAACATAATAAATTGAGAAATTGAAAGATTTCGTTGAAACTGTTTGTTTGAAAATTTTCCGAAAAGCTAATTATAGGTTCTTCTCTTTGTCAGAACAATAAGGCCATTATACTTATTACTAAACTTGTTGAAGAGATTAAATAGAACCAAGGTCTATCTTTTTTACCAGAGCTTAAATCGATCATCAAAAGAAGGATTAGGCCAAAATTAGGATACATTGTGAGGAAATGAAACTTCCATTGAAGAGAAGCAAATGAAACATTTTCATAAAAAATATAGAATCGAGAATGAATATTTCATTATGTACATGCCAGATCATGAATTATTAACCGCATCCAATCTCCGAAAAGTCCCGATTGTTTTGATTTTTGAAATGGTATATTAACGGAATCCCCTAGTTGATCATGATCTTTGTTTTCTCTTTCTTTTTATTTTTATTTGTTTCGAGAAAGATATCGTCTGATTCTCCTTCTATTGATTCTTTCCGATCAAGATGTACGGATCCATGTGTCTACATACATAGATTTTATTCATGGATTAATACAAACGTGCAAGAGTTCTATTTGCCTCTACCATTCTATGAGTCGCTTCCTTTTTTCGTATGGCACTCTCACTCCCTTTGGCAGCATCTACTAATCCGGAACTTAATTTAACGGTCATATTTTAACCCTGGATGCTTTTGGGATGCTTCTAATAACCAACGAATGGCAAGCGCTCTTCCTTGTTTAGATCATACTATTTCGATCGGAACGCATTCCCTGCTACCACAGATCGTGACGTCCACTCTCCCACTCGGAGAGATGGCACTAAGACAAATTTTAGACCTAAAGATTTAGATCGACTTGATTTTTAGTTTTTTACTAAATATTTATAGTTTGAATTAGTAGGGGGCATGCGAACACGTACCCCTGGTACCACAAATTATGACGTCCACTCTGTCCGTCCTAAATTCGGCATATCTCATAGTAGGGGTCCTAAGCTAGGTGTCTTGAAGCGATGGTAACATGGACACAAGATTTTACCCAGGTTCGGGCTCTCTTGAAGAGATAATACCCTACGTCATGCTTTTGATTGTATTCATATGGAGAATAGTACAGAGTACATGTATCTATCACGAGGTTGTTCTTTTTTTTGATAAACTTCTTCTCCTTTATTGACTAATCACCAAGTCGTGTGGAATATTCCTCGTATATCTCATGGGTTGCCTAAAGTGGCCCATTAATGAACCGTCATGGGTCCTCGACCCGATCCACCTAGTTGGACACCGTCAAACTCTCCCACAAAGGGAGATGGTAAACCGATGCTCCTCCAAAGTGCAATGGAGGACACTAGTTTAGGCCATGGGTCTTCTTAATCACCCATAGACCCCGACCAGGTAAGTGGTTAACTAGGCACTCCTCCATTCCGATTTATACCCTGAGGCTTCCTTTCGTCTCATCTGGACAGGCGATGTGGTACTATGTACCTACCATCTTTACGCTAAATGTTTTTTTAGCAAAATCTATCAGCTAAATGTTGATTACGGTTGAGCGAGATCCTAGGCCCGTTGCTGGGTTGCTAATTTAAAGGCGAGCTGTCCAAACCTCCTTTTTTAAACCGATGGACCTTTTTTTGAAATCGGTGAACTTTTTTATGTTTGTGAACTTTTTCAAAAATCGATGAACTTATGTCAATTTTTTTATTTGTTTTTCAAAATGGATGAACTTTTTTACAAAACAGATAAAAAATTTCAAATGGATGAACTATTTTTAAAATCCGTAAACCTTTCTAAATTTTATAAAAAAATTCATAAGTATTAAAAAACCGTACGGTTATTTTGTACAAGATCAACAATACAAAAAACAGCCGCGGCCCACTTGGGCGTGCCTGAGCGAACAAAGTGACTGCATGAGCGGTCAAGCGACCAGCAGCGCTTGTTGGGCCCGCCCATGACAGCGGCTACGTGAGCGCCAGGTTCCTAAACGGGCGCCTGAAGCGACGATTAGGATGTCCCGTTCATAAGCTATCGCCAGGGAGAAGTTGGGAATGAAGGTGCACAGAAAGCTGGAGAGAAAGACGCAAAAACTAAAAAAGGCTTTTTTACTAGCAGTATATACAACTGTTGTAAAGAGAATAATACTACTCCCTCTGATCTATATTATTTGTCTTACATTTGTCTGGATACGGATGTAATATGGATAGGAGGGGCATATCTAAAACAAGTAATTTGGGACGGAGGAGTATATCATAAGAAGAAACATTTTCCATTCCTCTGTTAAATTACAATCTGATCTGTGACTGTGAGGGGCCATGGAGCCATCAGCCATGGACAGTGACGGTTTGATTCGTGCCCCTTGGCTGCTGCTGATAGAGAGCAAACAAGAGCAAGAGCATCAGCTACACTGAAAAGGCATACCAGAGATGGACTGGATCCTACCCTATCAAATGCACAGAAACCCATTTCCAGATTAACAAAACGCACAATCAACTGTTAACAAAATGGTATTTGGATTCTACATGGCTCTCAGCCTCCCACAAAAAGGCCCCGAAACCAGCCGCCTCCAGGACAAGGTGCGTGAGCTCTGTAAACGTAAGCGTCACAGTTTTACCATCTTTAGCGTTAACAGAGCCATCATCCAGCACTTTGATATCCGGCCGACCAAACAGAGCCTGCGTTTGCTTCTCTATCAGCGAGACCGATTCCTTGGACCTGATGGTAGCGTACCGTTGCAACGTATCGGCGTCCAGCCGCGAGACGTAGGACCTCAGCTTGTTTGGGTTTGTTTCCTCGTCCTCCTCCACATCAACCATCTCCCCATCAGGCGTCATCCGTACCAGGGACTCCATGTCCATGAATGGATTAGGCTTAATGTCTCTCTCCGTAAATAGTTTTTCGTTGAGGCTTGGTGGGAGCGTCTTCATGGTTTTCTCGAGTTGGAATCGCTCGTCCACCCTCTTGAGGAAGTAACCATACATGATGGATGCTGCGTAGAGCTTCCCGAGATTTAAGTTGCTGATCTCAACAACGGTATCTAGTGGCGCTGCTGCCTGCTCCCCCATGATAAGGTTGAGATGGTTCTGTATCATCTCAAGAGCGTCTTGAGAGTGTATGTTTTGCAGCTTATACTCCTGGTTAGGCAACGAGGAGACGTCGCCTACAGGGCCACCTGATGATGATAATGCAGGTGTCATTTGTACGTCATTTTCCATGAACTTGAACAAAATCCAGCAGTAGATGATCTCTTCCAGGGTATTCTGTCTTTCCTTCTCTTTGACTTCTGCAATTCGCCTGTAGTTCAATTAGCATAACTCGTTAACTGATGCATTATTAATTGATATGAGTCAAACAGAATATCTAGTGTCTTCTCCTTTCTATAACATTTACATAGCAGATATGACACGAGACTATCTGTTGCTGATGTGCGGAAAACAATTCCTATAATTATTGATACTTACTTGTAAAGGAGGTCCTCGGGAACTTTTGCAGCCTTTTCCTTTGGGGCAATTTTCTCTGCTGTCAGGTTTTCAAGTTGTTGATCAACTGTTACAGGGATTAGGTGAGGCTGCGATTGCAGCATCTGCGCCAGAAGTTGACCACTTGGGGTTTCGAATTTAACTGGAGCGAGTTGTGTCTCGCCATCACCAGAATCCATCTTTGCTTTAACCTTTAAGCTCCTTGCTTGGTAATGATTGATTTGGAATCCAGCTTTAGAACGAGTGGTGCAAGGAAAGCCCTGTGAAACAAAGCAACATCATCCAGTTGACCCAAAAAAGCAATTGAAACTTGAACGGGGAGATATGCAACTCCAATATAATATCATGGTATTTCCCATTCAGCTAAGGAATTACTTCCTCTTTAAAATAATATAGGACGTTTTAGAGACTTGACATTGAAATGCAAATGCAGCACGGGTAAAATAAAGATATTAACTGAAAATACACGAGTTGAGCAGAACAGTTTGAGCAAGAGATAAGACAAAATTCGATAATCATCAGTCACCACGCAACGCGAAATAAAAATTTCAGATCACTTAAGTGTTGGGCACAATCAACCCTTAGCAAAAGTATCAGAAGTGAGCAGTTGAGCATAACAGGAGCATCAGAATACTTGTCGAAACCAGGTGCATAGAGTATAGATAATGTGAAATGATAGAAACTCTTGTAAATAAATAAATGAAAAGAGTTAATGTTACGTTCATAGGCATCATGAACAATTTAAAAAACTAGGGCACATCTAGATGTGCTCTAGTTATTGCACATCTAAGTGAGTGAATCAAGCATAAAGAGAAAAAGAAAAAAAGGAAAAAATATATTCACACGAATCTCAATGTAAGATCAATGACATATGACTTAGATGTGCAATACTTATGGCACATCTAGATGTGCTTTAGCAAAACTGTTTAAAAAAATGCAATACATCATATCGAATGCTATGGCACTCTAGGCAGGCGGCTACTGCCTCCGTTCATAAATATAAGATGTTCTAACCTTTTCCTAAATCGGATGTATATAAGCATGTTTTAGTGTGTTTGTTCACTCTTTTCGGTCCGTATGTAGTCCATATTGAAATATCCAAACTAACTTATGTTTGTGAACGGAGGGAGCACATAACAATTCCGTGAGCTTTTTCAAGAACAAAAGCAAAATTCAGGCATGCTTCTTGTTCAGGGTTTCACCACGTACTGGTGCCATTTCCGCTGGATAAAGTCTGAATTCAAGATGAAGATTAACTAAACTAACACGCATGCTTGCCCAAACACGCCGACAGCTAAACGCCACAGCTATTGTGCATGAGCAAGCGCGTGAGGCAAGTCGTTACGCGCCCTGAAACCGGACGCCACACACTTCCGACAGCACACAAACCTCGGCGCGGCGCGGCGCTGCTCAGATGCGCGGTTACAGTTCACAGAAGCAAGGCAAATGCACGCAGAGGTGCAGGGACAACCGGTCGAGCATCAGGCCATCCGGCAACCACGAGTTGGATCCCACTTGAGTGCCTGGGAATAGGAAACGGGCGACGGGGGCGCCGTCGGGAGGCGGGCGAGGAGGAGGCGTACCTTGCGGAGGCGCCCGTAGCGCGGCCTGGCGAGGGGGGAGCATGAGGGGGACGGGGAGGCGAGGAGCAGCGCCGCGTCGGCCCACGCCGACATGGTGGCGCGCGCGGAGAGGGGCGGGCGACGAAGGGGAGGGAAGAGGGATTCCGTCCGCTGTTTGGGCTCCGGAGATTTTGTTGGCAGGTTGCAGCGGAGTGAGACCGAGACGGGGCGGGGCAGTGGAGAGGAGACTGGAGATGGAGAGCACGGCGCTGATCTTTTTCTATCTGGAGCGGAGTGCGCAGCTCTTCCTTCCCTTTTCCTCCACTCCAAGCGAAACCAAGCGGGCGGGGGCGGCTGCCGTGAGCGTGCGGGACTGTTCGTAACTTTGTACGCCACACAAGTCTGGTTTTTAGGCATGGGCCACGCGTGGGCTCACGACTGGGCTAGCAGTGAAGCTTCCTTCAACGGAAGCAGCATGACAAAAAAGGATGAAGACCAACACAAAGATCTACCACTAAAAGCAAAAAAAAAAAAAAACACAAAGATCTACCGCTCAAACAAAATGGTCGTGCTACGTGCCGGCCGCCGCCCGTCTACGAGCTGTCCGATCTGACACAACTCCCGGTCAAGCGTCGCCGTACTTTTGCGACAGAAGCCGTGTTGTGAGAACCCTTTTTGCAACACATATCTCGTTGTAGAAAATTTTGTACTAACAAAGATTGTGTTGCAGAGGCCTTGTTGTGGAATATTTTTTAGATTTTTTTCAACCGAGCTCTTGTTGTAGAGTACTTTTAAAATTATTTTTTTGCAACCGAACTCTTGTTATAAAAAATTTTTGGCAACAAATGTCTTGTTGTTGCAGAAAGTCACTACGTTGCATTGCTTGAGGTCATGGCCTCGCGCCGGAGCTTCTCTGGTTGAGGAAGGGAGAAGGGGTGTTTGCGTATGCGATGAAGGTGATGGTGTAGGCGATGCAACATGGGGGCCAAACGTCATAGTTGGGCGACGGCCCGAAGCGGAGCTCTGGCGTGCGCGCTCGAGCGGCCATGGGCACTGGTTGTGGACACAGAAAGACAGGGAAAGAAGACCTCGTCGACGTGTGATGGCCCATAAGTATAGGGGATCAATCGTAGCCCTTTCGATAAGTAAGAGTGTCGAACCTAACGAGGAGCAGAAGAAAATGACAAGTTGTTTTCAGCAAGATATTCTCTACAAACACTGAAATTATAAGTAACGAGTAGTTTGATAGCAAGATAATTTGTAAGGAGCTAGTAACGATAATAGTAACAAAAGTGTAGCAAGGTAGGCCAATCCTTTTGAGGCAAAGGACACGTCAAAACGGCCTTTTATGATAAGCAAAGTGTTCTTGAGGGTACACGTGAATTTCATCTAGTGACTTTCATCATGTTGGTTTGATTTGTGTCCGCTACTTTAATAATTTGATATGTGGGTGGATCAGTGCTTAGGTGTTGTTCTTACTTGAACAAACCTCCTACTTATGATTAACCCCCTCGCAAGCATTCGCAATTACGGGAAAAGTATTAAGAATAAATTCTAATCATAGCATTAAACTTTTGGATCCAATCGGTCTCTTACGGAATATCGCATAAATTAGGGTTTAAGCTTATGTCACTCTCGCAACCCATCATCTAATAACTACTCCACAATGCATTCCCTTAGGCCCAAATATGTTGAAGTGTCATGTAGTCGACGTTCACATGATACCACTAAGGAAATCACAACATACATACCATCAGAATATCGAACACATATAAAATTCACATAATTACTTGCAACAAGATTTCTCCTGTGACCTCAAGAACAAAAGTAACTACTCACAAATGATAATCATGCTCAAGATCAGGGGGGTATTAAATAGCATATTGGATCTGAAGATATAATCTTCCACCAAATAAACCATATAGTAATCAACTACAAGATGTAATCAACACTACTAGTCACCCACAAGTACCAATCTATAGTTTCGGTATAAAAATTGAACACGAGAGATGAACTAGGGTTTGAGAGAATATAGTGTTGTTGAAGATTTGATGGAGATTGCCCTCTCCAAGATGGGAGAGTTGTTGGTGATGATGATGACGATGATTTCCCCCTCCGGAAGAGAGTTTCCCCCAGCGAAATCGCTCTGCCGAAGGGCAAAATTGCTCATGCTCAAGTTCCGCCTCGAGACGCGGCGCTTCGTCCCGAAAGTCCTTCTCTTATTTTTCTAGGTCAAAATGACTTATATACCATAAGATGGGCACCAGAGGTGGGCTGGGCTGAACACAACCCACCAGGGCGCGCCTGGGGTCTTGTGCTCACCAGGTGGCCCCCCTCCGATAGTTATTTTCCTCCTGAAGTTTCAGCTCATTTGGAGTTGTGCAAAATAGGTAGCCTGGCGTAGCTTTTTCAGGTCTAGATTTCCAGCTGCCGAAATTCTCCCTCTTTGTATGTACCTTGCAAATTATGAGAGAAAATGCATTAGAATTACTCCAAAAAGCATTATTATGTATAAAAATATTATAAATAACAGTAGATAAACATGATGCAAAATGGATGTTTCAACGTGTTTATGGGCGGCCTCGTCGGTGTTCTACCGACGACGAAGGTCGGAGTACGCATGGAGGCATTGGCTTCACGAGGAGCTCGGGAGAGCACGGGAGGTGACTGCTCACAGGGGGATCCAAATCCAGATCCCGCACCACATCACTTATTGCTGTGGGGAAGATTGCAACTATACCTGGCCATCTGTCGGGCCGGGCCTACCAAAGCCCGATGCAAAAAACCCAGGCCCGAACCCGACCCAGCCCAGCCGTCGAGCCTAAAAATCAAGACCGAGCCCAGCCCATAGCGCTAAAAGCCTGTTGGGCCTTGGGCCGGGCCTCTTCGTTAACTCATGAATATGACAGGGGCCGGCCCAGCCTTGGGCTTGAAATCTAAGCCCGAGCCCGACCCATGGACACGGTCGGCCCGGGTCGGGTCGGACCGACCGGGCCGGGCTGCCCATGGCCAGGTTTAATTGTAACAAAGGCTCAATTGCAAAATCTAAACTAGGTAGTACGTTGCCCCCTGAGTCATATCATATGACTAAAATCAGATACGACGGCCATGAATCATTTCCCCAAAAAAACCAACACAGATCTTTATAAAATCTAAAAAATAGAAAATCATTCTCTGCAAATATGATTGTGAAATAATGACCGAGGAAAAGAGTTACTGGACAGACAGCACGCGTCACCACACCTCCCTCAGCAGTGGTGCTCTTTTCTTTCTCTCCTCAGAGGATGAATTTTCTGACGAACCGCAAATCTGCCACGATAAACTAGCTAGATATGTAATACTCCTACTTGGTTTTATGTTCCACCGGATTGTATTTGTGACATTGTCGTGGCTGAGGCCACTTAGATAATACGTACGTACAAGGCAGCGAGGTTGAATCTAAAAAAAAAGCAGTGACGCTCTTTTATTTTATTCAGCAACTGAAGCATGACTAAAAAGGATAGAACATGAGGTTAAAAAAAGGATAAACATAGACCCTTCTCCGTAAACATGACAAAATTTTACAGCACGGACCACCACACTACATCCCTCGATGTACAATCAGCACCGTACAAAAACATAGCAGCACCCAGTTCCTCCAAGAAAAAAATAGCAGCACTCGACGACCTACATACTGGCACTACGATACGAGAGCTTAAGCGGCAGCAACGTTCTCAGAGAGGCGCAGGGCCTCAGAATTCATGCACACGTCCTGCGCCACCTAATTAAAGAATTCTTCTCAAACATCAATCAAAGTAATAATATGCTGAGTGGCATAGCATATGTAATCTCCTGTAGTCTGGGAATGTATCCACGCACTGGTTTCCAGTCCTACTCAGGTCTCAGCCGAGCGTCGGTGACAGGCACTCCTCCACTATGTCCAGCAGGTTTGAATTCTCCAGCGCGGCCGCGACGCGTTCTTTGTCACTCAGTTGCTTGTTCACTGGGAAAGAAGGGGGAAAAAACATACTGATATATTGTTCCGGGCAAAATAGTGTGGTAACTGTAAGGTATAAAAATGTATATCGTAGAACACATACCGGCAGCTTCAGTTGCATGTGATCCAGGCGTCAACCGTATGTCCACCTACATGGGTCAGAAATCAATACAATGTCTGATTGTTTTGAAGAAACTATGGGCAGTAATAGCTAATAAGCAGCAGAAAAGTATCAATTTCCCCGCACTGTCATTGACAGGAGCAAAATCCACCCTACCTAATTAGTCCTCAATAAATTTGCTTATGAAATACTTGGCATATATGTTAATGAATTACCATTGTTTCTAACCATTAATGATGCATTTACACCACACGTATCTGAAATTAGAAACTGCACTTATTGTGCCTCCAGAGTGTGTTTGCGGTATCTGAATTTTGAAGTAAAAACTTGTTCCATAATGGCAGTAGCAAGTTAAGGGCCAGTTCTTTTCGGGCTTATGTATGGCTGTGGAAATAAGCTGCCCCAAAATAAAACTTTAGGTTGGGTTTCTAGAAAAAAAATTAGGTTCTAGAATAAGCTGGGGAGGGGGTAGACAGCCAGCCATAAGCCCCAAAAGAACTGGCCCTAAGTGGTCTGACACAGATGGCTCATCTAGCTCAGTGTTTTAAGACTTCCTAAATTATAATAAATACACTGACATGTTAATTAAAATACCATGGCTTCAGCAACATATTAAGGCAGCTCGTTATTTTCTTCTCTTCTTTTCTTTTTAAGCAGTTCACAATTGAACTGATTGTTACTTTCTTCTCTTCTTTTCTCTTTTAAGCAGTTTACGATTAGTTGTGGAACTATAATAGCAGGAGTTCCTTTTTACCGCACACCAACAGCATACCTTGTAACGAGGTGGAAGACTCCGCATGAGCTTCACACGTAAGCAAAGGCCAATGATAGTGGCCATACTGCAATGCTCCACTGTTGGGGTGAAAGTAACCCTGAAACCAAAGCGACCAGGAATCCTCACGATTTAATTTCATTATGATTCCTGAATTGTAGCAGCCAAAGTTCCAATAGACAGATGCCAACTTACCTGACATGACTAAGTTCATCATTGATTTCGACTGAGTCTTCATTTACCACATTAAGGTCTTCCAATGAGTATGGATGTTCTGGGTCCTTTATGTCTCTAATATGATGTAAGAATGTTAAGGAGTACAAGGTAATTATGCTAACACGGTACCAGACAATAAAGTATAGCAAGAAAGCAAGCTACTAGATCCATATATAAAGGAAAAACAATAGAGGATATCAAATATTTCAAGCTGGTCTATGGCCTCTGGTGCATTTTCATCTATGTTTTCTGGTGCCTGCCGGATGCGCCTCTCCCTTTTCTCATGAATCACAGGGTTAGCATTTATCAACTCCATTACTATTTTCCCTCTGCAATGCTCTGATTGGAGAAGTCAGACAAACTCCTGCAAGTCAAAAGCATGAAAACTGTATCAACGGCATTATTAAATCCTTATTATGTCTTCACATTGCCCATCCTTTTGACAGTCAATTGCGAAATCACCCTATATGGCGGCAAACGCAAGATAAATTTATTGGAGCGTAAACCGGTACACGAAAAGATGGAAATATCCTCCTCCAGGAACATTGCTTCTCTGTGTTCTATGTTCTCTCTTCTATCCCTCTTAGGGTCTGTTTGGTTGACTGTAGATTCTGAAAAACCTGCTGTGAGCTGTGAGAAGGCTGATGTGTGCTCAGAACTATGGGACAGTTGAAAGTTGTTTGGTTGAGACAACTGTGAAACTATAGATTTGGTAGGAGTTGGCTGTAATGCCCCTGGACGCTGAAAGACTGTTTGTATGTTAATTGACCGTAAAGCAACAATATGTACACTGATTCACATTTCAATGGTCATATTGAAAGGGAAAAAAATGACAATATCGACAAGTTTTTTGAACTTCTTTTTAATATTGCATATGTATAGCTAATACAAATAGAAACTTATGCCATATATTATTACAAGACCACACAAAATACATGGTTCACATGATTATGTTCTCCGTCAACATAGCTAACCTATCGTCCTCTTGCACAACAAGAATCAGCTATCCTACCAGAAATATTTTTCCAGACTTTCCTATTGAAATAACCTAAGGGCCTGTTCCCATCAGTAACCTCTAATTTGCAAATATCAACGAATTTCTTCACATGTACATCATCCCAAACCACCATGTCGACCAGTACTTCAAGCAAGCAAAATTCTATCCGGTATGAAGCACAATTTAAATATCTACCATGCTACAATCTAGAACATCACCATTCACATCTACAAAGTACAAGAAAATAGAAGAAAATTCCATACTAGCATTTTCACAAATACCTAGCAAGCGAACTCCATTGCAAGGAAATACGGCTATGCAATCAATAGTGTATGGTCACAATGTTCAGTCCATAGCATTCATCAACTTCCATGCATAGCAACTACACAATGTCGACCACGCAAAAAAATCAGAAAAAAAATGAAGAAAAAGGAATAGAGCAATGGTACAGGAGGGGAGGGATGGA